>NC_051184.2:152663484-152823483 GCF_013339695.2 Rhipicephalus sanguineus | reverse complement strand
TTAATTCGAGGAGTAGGTCCCCGCTTGCCATCCTTGTGGCCTTATATCCCGTTCCTATGGTGTCTTTCAAGCACTTAGCAACAAGAAAAGGTGAAATGGCTCTAGCTTTTTCAGATGTTTGTTCACAGTGAACCACGTGGTATTTCGGAAAATTGTCATTGTTTTTGGGCCAGAAGAATTGGGATGCATCGGTGCGTACCCTTTTTGGGGCACGATCGGTGGAAGAGGGGTTCGAGGGTCCCATGGAAAAAGTCGCTTGTTCGGCAACGGCGCCTACCACCCACCACGGAGCCCAACAGGGGGACGTGGCAGAACATACGAAAAGTCTGCGCAACGCCAGCAGTACGCCGTCACTATAACCTAATATGGTCTACCCAAGGTTGGGAGCCACACACGGTTAACCCTTGCCGCCAGGAAAAATCGGAAGTAACGAGAAGGGAGAAGTAGACAGGAAAGTTTAAAAGTGAGAGAGAAAGACGAAGATGAGGCGAGAGAGAGACAGGAAAAGGCGACTGCCGGTTTCCCCTGGGTGGGTCAGCCCAGGGGTGCCGTCTACGTGAAGCCGGGGCCAAAGGGATGTGTTACCTCTGCCGGGGGGCCTTAAAGGTCCAATCACCCAGCGTCGGCTCAACCCCCAGGATCCCCTTTTCCCCGGACACGGCAAAGCCACGCACGGCTAGGCGTGGGAGGGGTCGAAACCCCCCGTTAGCTCGGGTCCGTGGTGTCGCTACACACCAAACGCCTACTTGCGCAGACGCCCCTGCGGGGGCGCCGGCGCCGGCGCCAGTCTGTCTACCCGGCTACGACGGCACTCCTCCCGCTCTCCGCCACCAGCAGCGGCGAGCTGCGCGCGGCGGTGGCGGAGTGCGCGTGAGATGCCGGCTCCGCACTGATCCTCGCGCATGCGCAGCACGGCTTATGAGGAACCACGCGAAATCGGCTGCGGCTAGGCAAGTGTAGCTAACGCTACAAAAAATAGGTGTTCCTGTAAGGACCGGCATAGTCCACATGCAGTCGTGACCACGGTTCTCCGGGAACGGCCAGGGCATGACAGGCACTGGTCGTGACACTCTTTGATGCTCCTGGCAAATACGGCACCTTTGAATGGTTATCGCTATATCGTTATCCAAGCTAGGCCACCACACATGGCTACGCGCAACTGCCTTCATTTTGGACAGTCCTGGATGACTCTCATGCAGCAACTGGAGGACTTCCCCTTGTAAGGATTTTGGAACAATGACTCGGTTGCCCCACAATAGACAGTTCCCTTGCACACTCATCTCATGAAAGCGCGTCTCGTAGGGTCTTCCCTCTGACCCTAGGTTTATCTGGCAGCCTGACCACAACGCTGCTCTTACTTGCGACAGCACCGGGTCCCTGGAGGTGGCTGCCGCAACAGCATTTGACGACAGCACCCCTGGGTATACTCCTTCCAGCATTAACACTTCGGCAGGGCAGTCAACAATTTCGGCAGTTGGCAGAGGTAGCCGGCTTAACCCATCGGCATGTGCAATTTGTGAACCCGGCCTATACTTCAGGTCGTAACTGTACACCGACAATAGCAAGGCCCACCTTAGCACTCTCGGAGAACAGGATTCGGGAACTGGTTTGTCTGCTGCTAGCAGGCCGAGCAGCGGTTTGTGATCTGTGACGGCCTCTAAATGCCGGCCCCATAAGTACTGCCTGAACTTTGTAACGCCAAATACAAGGCTCAATGCCTGCTTATCTAATTGGCTGTAGTTTTTCTCCGCGGTTGCCAGGCTGCGGGAGGCAAACCCAATGGGGCGCTCTTCTCCAGATGACTCTCGTTGTGCCAGTACTGCTCCAATATCGAAGGGAGATGCATCACTGACAAGCACAGTTGGCTTTCCTGGGTCAAAGTGTGCCAATATAGCAGCAGAGGCCAATAGCTCCTTGCTTCTCCGAAATGCCTGCTCTTCATCAGTTTCCCAGCGCCATGGTGTTCCCGACACCAACAAACTATTGAGCGGCTGTAACACGGCAGAAAGGTTTGGCAAAAACCTGTAAAAATTAACCAACCCGTGGTAAAGTTCCTTGACCGCTCGGGGTGCGGGGGCTTCCAGGACTGCTTCAGTCTTAGCCGGGTTTGGGCGCAGCCCAGCCGCACTAATGATATGGCCCAAGTACTGGACTTCTGGTTTCAAGAATTCGCATTTGGATAACTTCAGTCGCAGTCCCGCGGTTTTCAGGCGATCCAACACTCAGCCCAAATTTTCCCAATGCTCTTTCTTACTAGTTCCTGTGACCAGAATATCGTCAAAGTACACTACGACATGGTCAAGGTCGTGCAAGAGATTTTCAATCTCTCGCTGAAATATAGCCGGAGCTGATGAAACCCCGAATGGCAGCCTTGTGAATCAATATAACCCCCTCGGAGTGTTAATGGTGACTAGCTCTTGGCACTCCTCATCGAGTGGGACCTGCTGGTAGGCGTCTTGCAAGTCAAGCTTTGTGAACTTCTTGCCCCCTGTAAGCCGCGCAAAAAGTTCCTCAATCCTAGGAATAGGGTAGGACTCGACACTGTCACCGGGTTTATGGTAAGACCCGAACCCGACCGTCGCGCTTCCATACAGGAACGATGGGCGCGGCCCACTGAGAAATTTTCACCGGTTTGATAACGCCTTCCCGTTCCATCCTCTGTAGTTCTTCAAAAACCCGATCACGCAAAGCAAATGGTATCAGACGTGCCATGACAAAACGCGGCTTCGCGCCCTTTTGTACGGATATAGAAGCTGCAACGCCGTGAAACGTGCCAAGCTGCTCCGAAAAAACTTCGTGATATTGGCTTACCAGGTCTTCCGTAGACTTCACGACGTTGACTCCCTCCGTCTGAGCGATGCCTAGCTTGAAGGCCTTCGTCCAGCTCCGCCCAAACAGCGTAGGACACGCCCCTTTCACGACAAATAGTGGTAGCTGGCGCTCCTTGTCGCCAAGTTTGACCATTGCTTCCAGCTTTCCCTGGACGCGTTTCATGTCGCCGAAAAAACTTCTCAGCTGCACACTCGATGGCTCCAACGGCACCGACGGAAAGAGCTCGGCGAACTTGCCATCATCAATGGTCGACACACTAGCGCCGGTGTCCAACTCCATATCTAGCGTTACGCCGTTAACTTCAACCGCTATGCGCATTGGCTCCGAACTAGCTGTGTGAAGCGTCCACAAGTCGAAAACTTCGGGCTCTTCAGCAGACAGGCAGGTCGCCCAGGTTGTTCACGCGACTAGACTGGCTCCGGTCGAAATTTCCACTCCCCGGCTGAACTCTGCAAACTCTAGCAAGGTGCCCTTTTTGGCGGCAGTTGTGACAGATCGTGCTGCCGTGCCTACACCAACGCGTAGAATGAGCTCCCCCGCAACGAAAGCAAAAGCTATCATTTTTCCCCGAGGCGACAACGTTCGCTTGCTCCGCAGCTTCGTCAGATAGTAGCTGTGCTTGCTGACAGCTCAATGCGCGTGAATCTTTACGCGCAGCCTCAATAGCTACGACAGTGTCCTTCGCAGTTTCGAAGGTTAAACACGTCGTTTCCAGCAGCCGTGTTTGCATGATTACGTCATTGGTTCCGCTATCTGGTCGCACAACATGCGCTCTCGAAATGTTGCGAAATTGCAGTCTTCAGCTAATTTCTTCAACGAGGCAATCTAGTCGCTTACGGTCTCCCCCTCTTTTCGATGCCTCGAGAAAAACTTGAAACTTGCCACTACTTCTGATACGCGAGGAGCGTAGTGCTTGTCGAGTGTGGCAAAAATTTCGGTCAGTCCTGCTTGGTGCTAGGAGGCCTCATATCAGCGAATAGGTCTCTGGACCGCAGCATGTCAAAAATACAGCTGTCTGCTTGTCACTCGGGGTATCGTTCGCGATGGAGTACAGCTCGGCCCACTCACAGTATTCCACCCACTCCGATGTACTCTGGTCGAACGAATCCAGCTTCCCGACAACAGGAATGACGTGTGATTGTGCTGCGCCCGTCCGGTTAGTCAGTAGACCTCGTCGCCACTTGTGATAACCGGGTAGTCCTGGGCCCTGCCGGTCGCCGGACCGAATCACACACACACACGTTGGCGGGTTCCACTGACTGGCTGGTCATGTGCGCCGTATTTATTTCATTGCAAACATCGACGCCCCCGGGCGCCGGAACGGCAAACTAATCACAACGGTCTACTAATTTCTTGTTTAACGATATATCCCCGGGGGCGTTGTGAAGCTGCGCGGCACTGATCTTGTCGCAGTAAGGGCGACATGAGCATCTCCTACAATGGTCCACGAGGTCCCTACCTCCTGCCAGCGCCTGCCGCTCTGTGCTCCCACAACCTATGCACCGACCAGCGTGGTCGACCTAGCAACGGAATCCTGTATTAAAACTGATAGCTGGGACAGTGCGTATGAATTCATGTTTGAAACTTTTCTAGAGCGCACAAAAGACAAGGACACACAAAGAAGGTACAAACGAGCGCTTACAACTAAGTAGGTGTGGGAAAACGTGTATCAGTCAACCACGAGTGGCGCTTACCGATAAAGAAATTTCTTTCTTGAACTGTGGTTAACTTGTTGTATTCTGCTATGCCTCATGACTTGCTCTGCGCATGCTTTGCGATGATTATTTGCGCTTATATGTTTAGTCCCTTTCAAAAAATAAACCAGTTGGGAGTAAGCACTTGTTATTTATACCTTCTTTCTGCGTAGTCTTTGTGCACGCTAAAAAAGTTTCGAACATGGAATCCTATATATACCACTGCGGTTTTGCACAGAACAAAAACGCGTGGCACAGCTCGCTTTACATGGCTTGTTTTGGCCCGTTCACCGCAGCACACATGCATACAGACTTCCTCGGTACCATAAAATTATGCTTTTCATACAACAGAACCTGATGCGTGGTAGCGATCCCTCGTTAGCACTCAGACATGAGGTTGATTACCTGCTAGGAAAATGTATCACAGGGCTTGTGAATTTGTGCGAGCCTCCCAGGTGCATGTGGTCAACGATTGTTATTTATACATGCTTGCAGGTTGAATATAATAAAGTTCAGCAGCTCAAGTCTAGCGCTGGTCCCGTGTTCCTTTTCCTTGCCGTCCCCTTTACGCTAGTAATCATGTCCAGTTATCAAACCTCCATCTGCCCCTGAACTTTCTACAGCTAGCAATGTAGAATGTCCACAACCACCTGATTAGGCGGACTTGACAAGGCTAGCAAACGCATGCTTACAGTATTACTGCAGCCAAGTGACAGAGCTAGCCACACCTGAAACAGTCCTACATTTTGCTTCTGAAATATTAATGCTGGTAAGCAAGATGCGAGGAAATGGTTCCACGCCGTAGCAGAGATGCTCCACGGTTCCACAATATTCAAGAAACCACACTGCCACTACATGTAACTGTCTATGACGTTTATTCAACGACATGATTCCCCATCAGTTTGCAACCCTGTAGGGGAGGAAAAAAAAAGCCCCCTCAAGTGCCCCAGAAAAATACAAGGCTACATGGCAACCAGAAAGACGTCACACACACACACCATGCCTTCTTTCCTGCCTTGCACTTCTATTTTTCACAACACACATGCAGCTTCTTTTGTGTGTGTATGCAGACTCATATGCTTACATTACACCACCACTTCTCTCAAAGAAAGGGGGTCAAACACTATTTTGTGGCAATTTTACGAGACACCGAGGCCTCCACAAATGATGCGCGAGTGTCCGCAACCTTAGCACTCGTCTTCATTACTATGCACGTGCGCAAAATAACATTGAGACACCTCAAGTGTGTGAAACTGAGGGTGTGTGTGGGTAAAAAAAAAACGGGAGAGGGGCCTTGATAAGCCAACACGCACACTGGTATGTTGCAGGACTGCTTCAACCTTGCCATTGTGAACTGTGAAGTCGAAACTTCAAGGTTGATAGGCAAAAAAAAAAAAAATAAAATGAAAATAAAATAAGGACAATGCGAATCATCACAAGCCACATGCACGCGCACACACATACACACACAACAGTAGAACAGAAAGTCTGCGTGTTCGTGTCACACCATAAAGCAGCGGTTGAAAGTGAATGCAGCTCGCGCACCACTAATGCGAGCCTGGAGGATTGCTCTGCAAAGGACACCCACTTCTGCAGGACAACTTGCTGTCGGCAAACTATGTCGGGATCTGAAGTGCGGCACACTTTGCTTACTGCAGAAACCAAGACAGCACGGGATTGCGTGGGACGGACAAGATCCGAACACCAGGAAACACCTTGAGAAGTACTGCTGTTGGCCAGCAATGACAGCCTCCAAACATAATCCGACATGCTCGCCATACGGCCAGCACTTCCATGGAGTTACTAGGCAGTACCCACAATAAATTTAATATTGAAGTGACGCGACAGCATGCCTCAATGGCACACCCGAGCAAAGGCATGCACCTTATGCAATATTAGCAAGCACAATTTTGTTTCAACAAAGCCTTACAGATTAATTTAACTGCACACTGTGCCCAAGATCTACAAGCAAACAAAAAAAAAAATGCATCATCCGACATTCCAATTTTTAGGCAATCAAGCAAAATTTTGAAGCCAACACATCTCGAGTTGGCAAAGGAAGATATCCTGTTGTGCACACTAAGTGCAGAGTGGATTTGCCTTTTGGGAAAAAAGAATTTGTACTACACTTGTGTAGGCCACAGGCAACCACTCTCCCCATCAGCACAAAGAAAGCCCTGTCAAGGAGGGGACAACAACCAAAGGACTGTTCAACTACAGCCATGGGCCTTGAGTTTTGCCAAGAGGCTTCCCGTGTGAACGAGCCACTTGACAACTACAAAATGAAAACAAAACAAATCGTGACTTTTTGAAAAGCAGCAAGGCAGAGAGGCATGAATGAGGGAGAAGCGGCACCTCGGACGTTCCTGCTGCCACGCACACATGTCCATAGTCCTCCAGGGAGACGAGCGGGCATGACAACTGTTGCCATCTTCTTCTTCTTCCTCCTAAGTTGGGATAGCAGGGGGATCCGTCTCACAGCACACACGTGAAAAACAAGGCAAAGGAGGGGGAAGTCAATAGTGTAGCCACACGCAAAACAACCTCCCGGCCACCGCTCCCTCCTCTTGGAGGCAGTGGCACGACAAGATGCCAGCTCAGGCGGCCACGAGCGAAGGGAAGTCGTTCCAGTCGTCCACCTTGGGTGCAGACTGCTTGGGTGGCTCGCCACCAGCACCGGCACCGGCGCCACCGCCGCGGTATCCGCCTCGCGGTGGCCGCTCGCCACCCTCGCGGGGTGGTCCACGGGGCCCGCCGAAGCTGCCTCGGCCGGGGCCTCCACGGCCCATGCCCCGACCTCCACGGCCGCCGCGGCCCCGCCGTTGATCCGCAAAGTTGATCTCGATGTCCACTACCTGGCGCTGTCGACCGCGACGCATGTACTCGTCTTCGTCCTGCAAGAGTCCCAAAAGAGCAAGTGCTTGAGACATCGTTACAGCTAATGGCACATACAACATCGCCAGGCATAGCCAAAAAACTAAAACGCGCATCAAGGAGATTTTACTCCATTAATTGTTTGTAGGATGCGCTAGAAGACAGCAGGACCCGGAAAAAAACAGACACTAAAACAAGAGTCGACAAATGTGATGTACAGTCAGTGTCAAATGGTTACGTGGTGACCGTGAGACAGATGAAAAAGCACTATATTCCCACTGCTTGGCCAGGCAGCCCGGTATTTAGACTTCCAAGCCTGCTGTGAACACAGGCTAGCATGCACTCAACCAAATAAAGCCACAAATTACTGGGAAATTCCAAGGTTTTTCTCAGACCCCGTGGTTTCTTTTGGGCACTTTTGATGTCAACTGTAGATGGGCTAGCCAATGCCCAGACTACGTACAGACATGCTGATAAGCTTCAAGATAAGGGCAGGTGATAAACAATCCAAGGCATTTTGCATGAACCTGCATGAAACGGGCAGCTACGAGTGGCGACAATGAGATCTTGCACTGCGATAGTCAGATGCTAGCACATGGGCAGAAATCAATGTGCCTGACACTTGACTTGTGAATGACTACCGTGGCTACCTCGCACTGAATCAAAATTAGAAGCGTCCGTCACCTAGAGCTAGTGTCTCACGGACAAGACAAAAAGAAAAAACTTTACCAGTACGCAAACCCAATTATCTTTTTTTTCCCCTAGTTACGCACAGCAGACTGAATGCCAGAGGTGCATTTACATAGCACGCCGATCGCAGGAATATACGTAAAAGTTGTGTAATCGAATAGCTCAGGCAGTAACAGTGATCACTTTTTGAGAAACAAAAACAGGAAGGTGATCATGAATGCCGCGTACAGTAGAACCTCGGCGATACTATCACAGCTCGTAGGAATTTCGAGGTGATACAAATTTTTCTGTAGTCCCAGCCAAGGCCCATTATCCTGCAATGTAATGGAGTATAGTTGTGAACCATTCTTCACCTTGCAGCGTTGGATACAAACGAACGCTACTGCGCAGGTTCAAACAGGTGCTGCCGTGGAAGACACGGCAATCAAGAGCGGGCGTTCGCACCGCACTGCCAGTTTGTCAGAATCAGCCATCAGCGGCGCGTGGTATCCTCAGGGATTGTGCACGCCAATCTTGGAGGCCCTAATACACCTTCGCGTGCCTTCGTGTTTAGATTACAGATGGCATTTGCGCTGCTGTGTTTGAGGCAGCGATGTTGTACTGTGTTTACACATGCCTGCCATGTCGAATCAGACATCCTATGAAAGGTGGACGAGGAGCAAAAGAGGAAGCGGACTGTCTTGGCGAAGGAGCTAGGCCTTGCAACGTCAATATGCACAATGGTTGGGGCTGCGCACACCGGCGAACTCTCCGATTTGGATGGGAGAGACCCGAATTTTGAGCAAACCTTTCGAAAAACTGCCCCCGCACCCCTTCGATAAGAAAACAACAACAGAATACAGCTGTTCTAAAATTTTCTGGCCTCCAACCATCGGGTGCAAAGCACTCCTCTGGTCATTTTCGCTGCAGTACTCTGGTCTCACGCAGAAATGCGTACTGTAGTGTGCACGTATCTCACAGGAGTACGGCCACTAGCGTGGGTTCGGACTTAGCGAGCCACAGGGCCGCGTCTGCCGTCGCCTCGCGTGAACTAGCGCACCGCTGCACACGTACGTTCGAGCGCAAAGGCGCCAAGTGCAGCGCGGCAAGTACACAGTTCTGCTCTAGAGATCCGCAACACTTTATTGCCTGCGGCAACACCCCAAACGCCGTACAACGCCCGCTCCCAAAGGCGGTGGGAGAAGCAAAAACAGGCTTCACCACGCCACGAGCGAAAATACAACACAAAGGGTGCCGCTAGCACGTCTCCGCGGGCAAAGGGCTCACGGCGACACGCCGCTGAGGAAAACAGTCCCTCGCGACTATGCTGCGTACTGTCACGATCCGCGACCACAGGGCCCGATCGCTCGAGTGAGGGCAAACTCCACTCGCGTTGGCTTCGA
The DNA here is from genome assembly GCF_013339695.2 of Rhipicephalus sanguineus. NCBI lineage: Eukaryota > Metazoa > Arthropoda > Arachnida > Ixodida > Ixodidae > Rhipicephalus > Rhipicephalus sanguineus. Next base: position 152,814,011 of record NC_051184.2, on the reverse strand, counting down.
TAGGTACGGTTTCGGCGTAGTATGACCACGCGCGAATGCACCGCACTGCTCTTCAGCCTAGCGTTCGGAAAAGGACAACGTAAGGTAAGCACTGGCGCAAGGCACCGTTAGCAAACTCCGTCCGAGCGAGCCCAAAAGAGGAGCCGACGGACGGGAGAGAAAACGCATGCTTACCCTACGAGGTCCAGAGAGGTCCTTAATTTCAACTCTGCAGCATCCCAGTGAGATTCAAATGAACAAGCTTTTACTGTATTTCATATTCTCAGTTAATTCTATTAATTCATACTTATCGCTTATCCAAATATGTTACGCCAAGACATACTCGTGCTCGCATCCGATATAATTCAAATAAAACTTCCCTCAAGATGAATGTAGCAAGTATGGAGACCACCAGTGCCATAGCACGAAGGCAGTGGGGCACTATGTGCTTGCAGTCACATGATGTCTGGCCTTGTATCGAGAGATCAGCACAACCAACAAGAGGTGCAGATCTCGAAGGCCATTCCGCTGCACACAATTGCTAACGGTGTACTGATGGAGGAGGAGGAGAGGTTGCGGAAAGGAAAAGGCGCAACTTCTGCAACCCTAATTGGGAGCACGGCTCAGCGTCTGAAGGGGAAAGGGAGATAAAGATGAGAAGAGAGAGGATAAGGAGAGGAGGAATGCTGTCCATGACCGAGGACGCGGCGGGCAGCTACTACAGTAAAAGCTCGTTAATTCGGATTTCACGAGAACGGAAAAAATGTCCGAATTAACCGAATGCGGAATTAACGAATGAACAGGAGTAACAACATTAAAATCAAGTTGGAGAAGCATACCTTTATTTGCTGAAGTATTTTGTAATGGTCGTCTGCGTTTTCACGCGGATTCCGGCTTACATTACAACTTTTCTTAACTTTTCCAAATGGCCAACAGCACGCAAACTGTCGGAAGTGCTCAGGCAAACGCCCTCTAATATCAAAAGCGCCTCCGAGACTTCCCGTGAGGTGCGATGAGGTCGCGACGTCATTAATAATTTCTTGATCGGGCAGGAGACCAGTCGTGGCAACACAATCATCAATCGCGATGTAGTCCTGAAGGGTCATATCTGTGGGAAGGACAGCATCGAAGGTCGGGCAGTCACCGTCGGTGGACTTGGCTGACACCTCGTCGATGCCACCGTCGGCTACTGCCGCATGCTCGGGCCTCACATGTAAACACGGTCACAACGGGAAAAAAAAACAAGAACTCCGCAAGAAGAGACGGTGCCGACACAACACAAGGGAAAATGGCGTCAGAGGCGCAGTGGAGCGAAGAAGACGCCGACGCTCGGTGACGCTGCGATCACCCCCACTAGTTGATGACGATGGCGATGTCACTCAAGTTTCGGTTTCGCCCCAGTGGTGCCAGCGCTGCTTTACCACACTTCTGTAGCGGCAGCCGTCAGAATTTGTCCGAATTAAGCGGTGCGGAGCCCAATTCTGACGAATTAACGAAGGTTTGGTCCCATAGATTAACATGCACTTTGGCCGGGACCAATAGAGCCGTCCGAATTATCCCAATTAACGGGCTTTTACTGTATAGCCGGTTGGCCAGTCCACTGTCCTCAAGGAAGCGAAGAACCGCCTTGAAAACCTTGGTGTGGTGTGTACTGATGGCAGCAGATACAATGCCTCCTCTAGAAGTGAGCCGACATTAACTCCGTCACAATGATGGTAATGGCTAGGTTTGTGCAAATCGCAAATTTTAGGTTCGAAGCGAATAGAGATTTTGTCGAATAATTTCTAACTGAATTTGAATAGTATAGATAACATATTATAAAGAAAAATTATTATTAGTCATGACCGAACTAACCTGCACAACATTTTTTAAAAATTAAGAACAAGATGTGCAACTGTCATTCTTTTTGATTCAGAGGGAAGTGGAAGCAACCAGGCCCGTAGCCAGGATCTTTTTTGGGGACACCCTACTGGCTACTGGCCTGGAAGCAACCAAGGGTGTAACTACAGTATAGACCGCTTATAACGTAAGTCGCCGGAGTCGCGAATATCCGCACTATAAGCGGTACCGCACTATAACCAAAACAACCTTCTCCAAAGGCTGCACTTGCGCAAAACGTGTTGAGCATGTAGCCTCGCGTGTCCGATAATCGACATATGCGATTTGGGGCGCTTACAACCACTTAAATCTCCGAATGTTCAAAAATTAACCGCCAAAGACCCGCATTGCCAACGAAATGAACACGGGGGGAAAAAGCAAACAAAACAAAGTGCCATCGCGGAAATTCGCCGACTACGTTTCAGGCCACCTCGAGGAATGCGCATTACACAGAAACCATGTCGAATCGCGACCGAAATTTCACGTGCTGAGCGGTACCGATCGTTCGATTTCACGGGCGCGCACGCGATGTCCAAGACATTGCAATCGAATCCGGAACCACCATTCGAGAGTTGCATGTGCCGACCATGCCCTAGTTTTCATTAACGATATGATTCCCTTCCCTTCAAGTGCAGCCATCGCAAAAAGTTTCGTTGATTCCGCACCAAACCGCAACTTTTATCGCCCGCGACCGCTACCGAAAAGCAACCAACGCTGATTAGGCCTAGCCGGCGGTTCAGCATATTGTCGCGGGAAGTTTGTCCAAGACAACATGAAGATCGGACGTCGAAAAGATCGCAATCAAGTACTAACCCAAGAACAGCGCGCGTGATACGAAGTTTTGTGTTCGCGGCCGGGAGATCAACGGCGACAAAAGCCCGCCAAGCTCGTTTAAGTCCGCGCACTGGCAGAAAAGGCGAAAGCTCGCGTCATGAAGCCGCAAGACTTTTCAATTCGCGGACGAGGTAGCAAACGCGATATCTGTAGCAAGTGTGATAACGACGGCGCTTTTCCCGACAGGAAACTTACTTTAAAGCGCACTTGATGAGGACGCGATCGTACGTTCCACGCGGAACGCACTGCCGGCAAGCGGCCGCGGAGCCTTGCCGCCGCCGGTGCAAAGGCTACTCCGTCGCCTAGGCAACCACCATCCTTCCCCACTCGGCGAGCCCGCGCAGCGCTGCCGCGGTCTTTTTCCTCCCTCCGCCCCTCGTTCGTTTACTGCGCGTGCCCTCGCCCTTCGTAACGACCTCGTCGCTCCCTTCCCAGCGGCGTACCTCCTTTGAGAACCGCACTCGCTACTGCGTTTGTCAGAAATATTTTCCCGCAACCGCATTATAAACGGTATTTCATCTTGGGGGACTGCACAATAAGCGGTATGCGTATACATGCGGTTCTATGGGAGGGTAAACGGGAGTCGAAAAAGACCGCATTATAACCGGTCCTGCACTATATGCGGTTACGTTATAAGTGGTCTGCACTGTAGCAGCTTTTTTTTTGCGTGGGGGGAGAGGGTGGGGTGTATTGAACCATACCTTGTGTATGTTTGTGTGCATGGTGTGTATACAGGGTGTTTCAAGAAATGTGTCCAACCTTCTCAAAAAATCAGGAAAATGCGATATTTGTTTGCTGCCATCAGAATTGGCTTTTCTGTAGTGGCAGGGATTTTGAAATGGTTAAAGAAATTATTTGGGACTATAATTAAGAAAGTTAATTAACTTTTAATTAGTGGAGTTAGGTGGTTTTGTCAAATGGGAGAATTGAAGTTCTTTATGCCAGAAAACCAACCCAACTTTGAGATTTCGAAAAAGTGGCATCTAGTAAAAATTACGAAGTAATGAAATTCAACCAAATTCGATGGCGAAACCTAAAGAGAAACATAGAAGGACGCAACTGCCATATTCTTCTGAGACGTCCGAAATGAGTGAATGACTTTTTCTGTAGCGCTAGGCATCTTAAGGTGGTTACAGACATGACTTGAGACAGTAATTAAGAAAGATAAATTAATTAACTTTTTAATTAGTGCAGTTAGGTGACTGTGTCAAATTGGGGAATTGAAGTTCTTCGTGCCAGACACCCATCCCAACATTGAGATTTCGAAAAAGCGGCCTCTAGTAATAATTACAAAGTAATGAATTTCAACTGAATTCGATGGCTTTCGCTGTTGAAAGCCGTTGCACTTCGTTGAATTTTATTACGGCACAACAATTACTAGAGGACGCTTTTTCGAAATCTCAAAGCTCGGATGGATTCCTCGCATCAAGGACTTCAATTCTCCCATTTGGCACAATCACCTAACTCCACTCATTAAAAAGTTCATGTAACTTTCTTAATTAGTGTCCTAAATGATGTCCTCAACTACGTTAAGATTCCTGCCGCTAAAGAAGAAGCAATTCTGAAAGGCCCGAGCAAATATCGCATTTTCCTGATTTTTTAAAAAGATTGGACACATTTTTTGAAACACCCTGTATACATGCAAGCAAAACTGAAAAATTTGGGTGGTAGTGTTACCAACATTGCCCTCGAAAGCAACTTTGAATAGTAGCAGGATTTGACTTTCGGTATGTGCAATTGATAACCTGTAAAATATGTTTTAAAATTTACTACACTTAGAGCATATAAGCCAGTGCAATGAGCCCCTTATATAAAAAGATGCTTTATGTCAAAGTACCTCTTTCCCCTTGAATGAGACACATTTTCTTGGTCCCTTCATGTTCCGTTCAGAGAGTCTACTGTTACAGGAGAAGTAATTAGTACATATTTGGAGTTGCCCACCTCACTCTCCTCCTCTTCCTCCTCCTCCCCGTCCTCGTCCGTGATCTTCTTCTTGAGGACGTACATCTTCTTCCACTCGGCCTTCTCCTCACCACCCTCGCCCGGCTTGCGGATGTTGAAGCTAGCACGCGACCGCTTCTGCTCCTGCTCCCGTTTGTACTCGTCCAGGGTCATCTCCTTGGTGTCCTCGGCGGCATTCTCACTCGCTGCACCCTCCTCGCCCGCCACACCACTGTCCTTGCTGAAAGGAGAACAACATGCCGCCTCTTATCACACGAATGAAAGAATTTCGAGGGCTCGCTCCTGTGTTTGACACAACCCTAATGCAAACCAGCAGGTAACAAAGCCAAGGAAGGTATAGGGGACGTTAATTGTGCCGTCTTAAGTGTATTGCAGATAAAGTGAACGAAAAGACAACTTGCCACCGGCAGGGACCAAACCTGCAACCTTCGGATAACGCGGCCGGTGCTCTACCAATTGAGCCCGGCGGCGGTCATCCTCTCGTCCACCTTATCGGGTATTTATGTGCATGCAAACCTGGGAGTCAGCACATGGTGATATACCACCTTCCTTGGAAAGCATACAGTAAAACCTTGGCAATATGGTTGTAGACACCGCTGCCACCCAGTACCAGTGGCCAAGAACATTTTTCAAAGCCTTTTTTTATTTTATTTTAAATGCGAATGCATTTCTTGGTCAGGGGTTGTCCTGCGTCCCTGGCCGGCGTGCGCACAGATCTCTCCGCGCGTGCTCCTCCTCGCCCCTAGCAACAGCTGCGCCGCGCCTAGCAACCGGAGCAGGTGGTGAGCGGCGGAGGGTAAGGGAGAGGAGGAGTGTACCCGGTGAGGGCGCTCGCATCGCGGAGCTGGCTCGGCGGAGACAGCAGGGAGCGCGCGCTTTGGTGTCTTGATAGCGATGGAAGTCGGTGAAGTCGAATCTCTTGCGGCAACGATACCACTAGGACGAAGTGTAACAATGCAACTCGAGCATTACGCCTCTATGTGCACACTCTAGTCTCTCTTGATTAATCGCACACTCATCGGGTGCACCCAAATGCATTCGCATTTCCTCACGATCCCCTTTGGGGAGGTGCGGCTTTTTTATTCTAGATAAGGGAAGCCGACTGGATGCCAGGAGTGCATTTACATTGTGCACCAATCGCAGGAATATACTTAAAAGCTGCATGATCAAATAGTTCAGGCAGTGATTGCAATCCATTTCCTAAAAACAAAAACAGAAACATCACAAATTTCTTTTTCAAATAACATGGTGATGGTTCCAGAAATGCTTCCGCTCCTTTCATCATCATATACAGCCTTTAGCTGATCATTTCCGAGAGTTCAAATTTCGTTTAAATTTGAACTCTCGATTCAAATTAACAAGGTTTCACAGTACTAATTCTTCAGGGCCAAGCAAAATATTCCTATCATCTGAAATTCGCATGGCCCAAACCAAGCCAGCTTGTACTGTCGGCCGCAAAAGTTTGCGGGATGTGCAGCGCGTGGCCGAGCGACGGAAAACTGCATTGCTGCGTCACCTACCGTGATGCGGCGGGTGTTGAGGCTATCGGCCGCGGCCTCCGCGATTAGATTCGGCAACTGCACGTTGTCTAAACGCGCCGTCGCTAATCGCCGAGGCCGATAGCCTCAACACCCGCCGCATCACGGTAGGTGACGCAGCAATGCAGTTTTCTGTCGCTCGGCCACGCGCTGCACATCCCGCAAACTTTTGCGACCGACAGTACATGTCCGTGATGTTCCATTTAAATCACCCCTCCCATGTTTTATGTGCCAGAGAGTCTGCAAGGGCTGCTGATCAAGGGGAAGCGCCATCCCATACTTGGTCCTGTCGGGTGCGGTCGTTCAAGCTATCTTTACAGGGATCAGCAGAGGGCTTACACCTTTTTGCATGCTGATCTCACCACTTGGTTTGCACCCAAAGGTCTCTTCGCTCACTCAGGCTGTCTACCAAGTTGACATTTCTAAATTCCCTATGTTTTCCAGGTTTTCCCCGAATGCTTCTGCTAAATTCCCTGAATGAAACAGAACTTTGTTCTATGTCAAGACTGGCTGACATGTCACCCTCTAGTATGCACGTCAAAAAATAAAAATTGACTCAATACCCCTACTTGAATAGTAAAGTTAATGTAAAGGCACATGTAGCAAGCGGAGAGACCACCAGTGCCATTGGAAGGGCACGGGGGCACTATGGGCTCGCCAATCATTGCTGTCTGGTCCTTGACAAGGGACTCGCCCCACAGGCCAACACAGGGCTTGAGGGGCTCCACAGACCATTGCCACAGGAAAACACTCATCTGTCGCGACTGGAATGAGTCTTTACTTGCAAAAAGCCTCACAATGAGCGAAAACTACAGGGGTGCAAATATTCAAACTTTCAAATGTTTTTCTAATAGTATTCGCTTAGGTTCGCACAAGAATTTGACTACACTCAAATCTCGTTATAACGAACACGGATATAACGAATTATCGGTTATAACGAAGTAAATGAAGAATTAGTCTTGTAATAGCTACAGTGTTACAAATAAACGTTTATAACGAATTTTCGGATATAACGAAGTTATTTTCGTGGCAGATGCGACTTTGTTATAATGAGGTTTGAGTGTATTCGAAAGTAACTTCTAGAAAATAAAAAATAATTTCATTCGCTAAAAGAGCACAGCGCTTCTAAACTATGTGTGTAAACCCAATTCTCCTCGCGAACTTCAACATATCAGAGTGGTTAACGGTCGTCACTGCACCCCAATGCTATTTCAGACGAGGTAGCTTGATCAGTGCACGCAAACTAGAAAGAGCGCAGCTTAAAAGTGCGATGTGCAGCATATGCTTATACCCTACTTCACACCCAATTTTCGAGAGTTCTACACAAAAAAAAACGCCAGGCCTGCGCTGAAACCGCAGCACAGTCACAGCGAAAGCTGGGAGAGCGGCGTTTCTAGATCCCGTTGTAAGCTATCTTGTGAGCTCTCTTGGGGCTACAATACAAGTACACTAGAAAGGTACCCACTACGCCATAAATCACAATTTTTGTGAAGTTGGGAAGCACCATTATTCGTCATTCTGCGGAGAAGCGAGGCACCAGCTACACGTCTGTAAGGCATTATGTGCACTTTGTTGACGCGACGACTGATGACAATGAAGAATTATGGCTCAGCCCTTTGTAATGGGTTGGAAGCTTTAAACAGCCCACCAGTTATGTAATTTGCATTGGGGGACGCCCGGTCGCTATTTCCATCTCCCGTCATGCTGTATAGCATACGTTGACGTGGAAGATAGACGGGGGAGAGGCGAAGAACTTTACTGAGACCCCAAGGAAATAGATCATGCGCTTATGGGCTTCCTTGGCAACCAATACAAGTGCACTTGCGAGGAACCCACTACGCTCTAAATCGTAATTTTACTGAGACCCCGAGGAAATGGATCATGCGCTTATGGGCTTCCTTGGCAACCAATACAAGTGCACTTGCGAGGAACCCACTACGCTATAAATCATTGTAATTTTTTAGAAGTAGGGCAGCAGGCACTGTACCATTTTTCGTCATTCTACGGAGAGCCATGGTACCTGCTAAACGCATGTAAGGCATTATGGGCACTTTGTTGATGCTGTGCCTGATGGCGATGAAGAATTATGGCAGAGCCCTTTGTAATGGGTTGGAAGCATTCAACAACCTACTCGTCGCGCAATTCGCATTGTTTGACGCCTGGATACAGAATTCGCGTTGTGCGACGCTTGGTGCTTATTTTACTCTTCTACCACGCTATATTGCATATGCTAATGTGGTTCCTTCCCGACATGAAGCCTGTATAGGACCTTTTTGCAAAACAGTTTCAAGCACCGGCATGGCTCAGAGGTTGAATACTGGGCTCCCACGCAGAGGGCCCAGGTTCGAACCTCGTTCCATCCTGGAATTTTTTTCTTTCGTTTTTTTTCTTATTTCGAGCGATACTGGTTACGGACACCGGCGGCGGCGGACAACTACGGCGCCAAAAACGGCCGGTGAAATGATCTCATAACAGCTTTCGCTGTAAAATGCATGTGAGCGTAATGTTACAACATCTTTTTAAAACTAGGACACGCCCCTATGTCAAACAGCCATTTCATCTTTCAGTGCAGCCGACCGATTCCCATTGCACGGAGGGCGCATGCAATAACATCGCATGCCAGACCTGCCGCTGATTGCTACTTACTCAGAAAGGAACACTCCGCCCGTCTTGAAGGAGCACGAAGGAATGCGATGGGGGGGGGGGGTCACTCGAGGAGCAACTGTGGACTGACTAACAGCGCAGTAGTCATTGCTGATGGCTCGTATAGACTGCTCATATACCCTTTCTAAGTGCTGTGATCTCAACGCTTCTCTCCTTTGAGCAGCTGTATTCCCTTACACCAGCGTTTCGTAGTTACACATGTAGCTGCCAGCCTTACTTCGTATAATGTTACAATTTGATGCTATCGCATTCATTGCTTCACTTGCAGTGAAACTGATTTTCTTTTGTAGATCTGCTTATTTAGCTTTTCAAGCTTCTCCAGAGCTTCCTGTAGGTCAGTGTTTGTAAGGAGGACATCACAATAAGCGCCTTCAGCTCAGCCGCGCGATTGGCGTAGCGTCAAACCTACTGCACGCTTTGAACAGGCGAGAACAAAGGCACTGGCGCTACCGCCATTCACTGCCCCGTCGTGCGGGACTGCCTTCGAGAGTGTGGGGTGGGCGCCAAGATACCTTGCCGCATTGACTATCTCATAAAGCTATCTCACACTGACTATCGCGTACGGTACTGCGAGCATAGCGCCGTTGTAAGCATACTGCATGCTTTTATTGTGGAACGACACAAACGTGCTTCGCATAAAGGCCCGAACACACGTACGCGTTGCCGCGCGTCAACGCGTGACTTTTTGACGTGGCGCCGCGCCCTCTCCTTATGGAGAGGAAGGGCGCGCAGCTTCGCGTAGCCGCGAGCCCTCTCTCGTCATAGGGTGAGGGCGCGGCGCCGCGTCAAAAAGTCACGCGTTGACGAGCTGCAACGCGTACGTGTGTTCGGGCCTTAAGTCCGCTGCCCAGCTTTGGCGTGAAAAACCGCCAGAGCATCGCGGAGATGCACCGCATGCAGGAAGCTAGTTGTCGCCGTGTTGATGCAACAAGGGTGATGCCTCTCACGTGCACGGTATGGGTTGTAATGGTACAAACACTCCCACAGCAAACGTGCGTGTAGGTGACCACACGCAGCAACGTCTACGCGAAAACCATTGCGACCAGAGGAACACAGCTACGTACAACGAAGAACCTTAGAGCCATTCCCGCTACGCATGCCACTTGATAGTGCCAGAAGACACAACCTAGCGAGAAGCAGCAGCACGCTCGGGGCATGGCAGAACATTTTTGAGGCGCCACGCATATTTACAACAACACAGAGGAGGTTATGGCGGCATCATGGGAGCCCTCATTAGAAAGGTGCATACAAACACGGTTGGGCGTGTCTGCGCGTTTTGCTAACGTCTCATTTTCTTGGTATCCCAGGCGCTGCGATAGGCGCAACTTAGAAAATCATGTTGTCAACTCAGCATTTTTCCTAACGAAGCTGACGTGGGCATCGAAATTCTGGCTTTCGAGGCTGTTTTGGAGCAGTTCAGTGCAATTTTTGCGATTTTCACACTTTTGGAGCAGCTTGGCGCAGGAAAACGGAATTGTATCAAAAATGCACAACATGTGCAGCTGTCTCACCCCTGCGGTATAGCACCCTTCCACTGCAGTGAAACCACCTTTACAGGGAAGTTACAAGTGGACTAATATACACCTATTCGTTCATTTCAAATACTTCTTAATTTCCAATCTTTTCAATTCGAATCGAAGCGCATTCGAATGCTGTATTATTCGTGCGAATATTCAAAGTACTAGAATATTTGCACAAGCCTAGTCCCAACACATCCGGTTCATTGATTACACACACGCCGTATATTTATGAGCGAGTGTGCTCAATGTATAAAAACTTCACTGGCAATAATTTCAGAGCGGTTCGTGAAACAATAAATGAAAACGTACACCAGCTTTCTTTTGCGAGACACTGATTTTCTGCTGATAGAAATTTCGGATGATACGAATATTTTGGGTGACCCCGCGAGATTCAACCCTTGGCGGTTTGCTCTACTTTGAGCTCTCGTAATATTGTGGGTGCCAAGGTTGAACCTCATCACAGCCTCTCCAACTGCTGCCTCGACTGCAAATAGTGAGGCATTTTTGTCTTTGGGCGCAAGGCTCCAAATGACTGAATGCAGTGCCTCATTAGCATTCTGAGTTTGTCCTCTCAGGCACCGCTGCAGTAACTACTCGTCAGCCAGAAGCTCAAAAATGGGAAGCAGTGCACTGCTGACCACTTCTGGCAAGTTGTACCTGCTTTTTGGTGGTGGTTCGTTTTTTGCCATGGCCGAGTTATATTTACACCAAGAGTCAGGACCACCCGGACAGAAGTCATGATTGGGCTTCTCATCTGTCGACGTAATGTGATGGAATGTGGCCCATACTGCGTTGTGCATTTTATCCAAGTCTCCAGCAAAAAACTTGATAGCCCATCCATAATAGCTGGAGATCTTGGTGATCAGGTCTGCGGTCAGCCGTCCTTTACCACTAATGCGCTGCCCATCACCTGACTTGTGCTTTTGCACAAGGGTGCAAAGCGCTGTGCCCATTCGCTTCTGAATGTGATTGGTGCACTCTTCTTTTACCAGCCATAAACTTTGGCTTCACCAATGGCATTGAATGAGCGGCTGTCACCATCACAGAGCATGGTTGTATACCTGAGGCCATGCAAAGAGAGTAAACGTTGAAACAGAATCTTTGCTGCCTCAACTTCCATTTGGGCTGCCTTGCAGCTTGTATTTTTTTCGCATAAGTGTTCTGCCTTCCATGCAGCATAATCTGGGCTATCTGGCTGCGGCCCACACTCACAGCCGAGGCAGAAATTGGAGAGGACCACATAATCTAGCACATATCCTGTAAATAGCTCAATCACTGTGGCCACACCAATGTGAGAAGAGTGTCCACGTGTGTGCCATGTGCCATCAAAACAAACGGCAATGTTACCCGGATTTCCAAAATTCAGGTCACTGTACAGAGTGAAACTGCTGTACAGTGACCTCAGAGCATGCTTTTGCCGTAGCTGGGTTCAGCTTGGTCTTCAAATAATGCTGGTAGATCTTATTGTGAAGACCTCTGTGGGAAACTCCAATTGCAGAAAAAATGTCATTTAGGGCAGTCTGCCCATTCCCCGTGCTTTGCACCGCCCGTGCAGCGAGAATACTTATTTCAAAGGGATTACACGTCGCTGAGCCAGCAACTCGCCGCGAGCTCCACTGCGATCGCAGTTCAACGCAATTGCTGCACGACACTCAGTTTCATGGCGATGCCGTACACACGCGTGTCCCTCTCGACAGTAAGATCACCACGGCACACACGGCAACTACCAACCTCGAACAGGTGATTCACAACGTCCAGGTCAACAACCGTATACGCCGTGGTTGAACTCGGGGCACTGTCACTCGCGACACACTTCATTTTCCTTTCCGTTGCTGATACTGACGATAGCTGGGAAAGTCTCTGCTGCGTTTGTTGCTCCCACAAAGAACAATCTGCAGTTGTTAAAAAAGTTGAGTCCAATCTTGTGCGCTCAGGCCGCGCAGCTCCGGTGTCTTGCACAGTCGCTGCTGCAACCGTCGGGGTGAAGTCCAGGGCATGAGCATCAGTCGCCGGCTCATGTTCCGTCGTTATCGAGTTATCTGATGCCAGTCCAAGGTGCACAGCGGGCTCGGTTGAAGGCAGCGATGCATTTCTTCGCTTCGCAACACTTCGCAACACACTTCCGTCGCAATTTGCCGAACTTGTGCACGGTGCGAAATTTCCGATAACCGTTAGGCATGGCGCACGACAATAGACGACAATGGTCTCTTTCAAAATGGCAGCAGTTCGTTTTCGCCGGAAGCAGCCGGAAACTACCACGGACCAATGAGGAGGCGCACTTTTGTCACGTGGGGGCAGTGGGCCAATGAGATAGCTAGGTTCAATTTTCTTTTTTGTTTGTTCAGTTGCAGCGTATCACTGAAAACTCTCGTTTGGCGGGGAAAAAAGAGCGAAGGATGCAGTTTCAAATGAGGCCAAGATGACTGTGCTCCGTGGCACGGTTGCAAATTGGCAGCGGCGCGAAACTGGAAAGTTCGCGTAGTAAATATTATCTTCAGGGAAAACTATACAGTTTACAGGCCTAGAATTTTGCGAGAACGTGCAGGAAGATGTCCTGAATGCAACAACAACAAAATTGAAAAATCGGTTTTTAGCTATTTTTTCGCTCTTAAGACCCGTGTCCCCCCTTAAACGCAAACCAAGACATTGTATTGCTTCAGAGGAGGGGGAAAAAAGGAGTGTACAAACCTCGTGTCCGCAGTATTCTCGCCAGCTGCCGTCTCGTCGCCACTTTTCTCTGCCGCCTCAGTCGTGTTCTCGTCGCCAAAGGGACTCAGCTGGACTCTGCACCAAGAGCATGTTTGCACTTATACAGATGTCCAATCAACAGAAACGCTTACAGGACTTGCTAGTACAGTGTAGACCACTTATAACTTAAGTCGCCAGAGTCGCAAATATCTGCGTTAGAAGCAAAACAAGCTTATTCAAAGGCTACACAAATGCAAAACATGTTGAGCAAAACAGCTACACGTGCCTGAGAACTGATGCAAGTGATGAGGGTATTTGCCTCCCTTTCAGTTTCCAAATATTGAACACCGATCAAGTCAAAAAACCTGCGTTGGCGACTAACTTTCCGGACCTCCTGGATGATGCATACATCTCTGCATGGAACAGCACTACACAGAAACAATGTCGAGCGGCGACCAAAATTACGCAAAGGGTAATACGTTCAAGTTCCCGGGCGCGCGCACGCGTGATGTCCCAAACTAAACAGTGAAGCATCCTTCGAGTGTTGCAGCTACCACAGGGTTCAGCTGACTCGGTAACGAACTGCAACATTAACAGTCGTACCGACCAGGCGACTGGCACTCAAAGCAGAGACTGCATGGTGGCGTGCCTTGCAAAAACAGAGATCGGGCAACAAAGAGATCGCGCTCACGCAACGAAGCAAGGGCAGTGCACACAAAGCTGTTGTCTTTTATGCTGTCTTTGACAAATCGCACTGGTGCACTACGATTATTGGACAAAAGAGCAAACCAGGGCATCGCCGTGCGATGTGAAGATGGTAACACTCAGATGAAGCAGACACTGATGTGCATTTCGTGCGTAGCGCGTGCAGCCGACAAGCGGTTAGAGCCAAGCCGCCACGCCGGCGCAAAGGCTTCTCCATTGCCTAGGTAAGCACACCCTTTCCTAAATCCTCACGCCCGCGACGTGCTGCTGCAACAGACTATTTTTTGTCCCTCGGCTCCTCATTTCTTCATGCCTTTTTCCTCCATCAGTTCCCCCTCGTCGCACTCTCCCCGGCTGGTGACCTTTGCTGTGAAGGACGCCTGCCACCCTGCTTGACGGTGGGATTTTCCCAACGGGGGAGGGGAGGGCGGCTGTGCAACAAGCAGTGTGCTTGCTTATACATGGAGTTCTATGGGAGGTTCAATGGGAGTCAGAAAAAAATCGCATTGCAGTCAGTCCTGGACTATAAGCAGTCGCACTACAAGTGGTCTGTACTGTAGTTAGCACTAGGCTTGACCCAATGCATTAACAATGAGGCCGTTTTTAGCCCAAACTGGACAAAATTCTTCACCAACACTACACAGTACGCATGTTTTGATAATCTTTGTACACGGCAACCAACAACGTGCCAAGCTCAAAACAACTGGAGTGTCTCTTCTCCGCGTCACTTTGAACTGGCCTCGTACAAGCACTACGCAACAGTGCTAAATGTTTGCAGTCTTGCTGCCCTATGTAACATGCAGTGTGCCTGATTAACCCTTGGGAGGCAGCCAAAGCGTGAAGCTAACCTCCCTACACACACAGGCCTGTTAATGTGCTCCCACAAGGCACCGGCAAGGAGGCCAGAGCAGGCCACCAAACCTTGCAGTGTGCTTTGGGAGGGATGTGGCTGTACACAGGAAAAAAAGAACTAGTGTAGCAATTGGTTTAGTCCTCAATCCTGTGCTAAATGCAGCTCGTGAAACGCGATGAAGTGCACAGCACGAGCACCCACCGATTCCCATTCATAGAGTTGCCACCGCTCCGCTTACCAAACCGCTGAAGACTTTAATGTTTGAGGTAAGCGTGTACAGTTTCCCCGGCACAAGTAGAATCTTATTAGGAAAATTCGCAAACTCTGCGTGCGACATGTGCACTACTTTTTGCTGCACTTTATCGACTTCCTGTTTGTTACAGCAGTTGAGATACCTGTCATCAGTAGCAAGTTCAATGTTTGAGATCATTATTAATGCTTCATGTCAGCTAAAACTGCCACTTTTGCTGCTGACCTCGGACCATGTGTTTTCCTGGTTAGCGTTTTCTTTTTTCCGAAAAGCTTTTGCCACCGCAACTCGTAATGATATGTGCAACAACCTAATGCCTATTGACAACACCATACTGCCCAACTGCAGCGATCAAAATAAGCAGAACTGCACACTCACTCCAAGTCGTCGTTGACCGTTCCCCAGTTGTAGGACCCTTCGCCACCCTTCTTGTCGACAGGCTTCACTCCACTGGAACAAACACGCACACAAGTCGCGATAAGCCAAGAGCTTGGCACACAACCCAGGTGCTCATCTTGGCAAACTGTGCTCAAAATGCTCCCTCCTCACCTGCGGTCACTGCCACTCTGGCGCTCGAATTCCCGCTTGCCGCGTCCGTCATAGCCTCCTCCCCGACCACCAAAGCCACCGCCCCGGCCTCCCTCGGGTGCAAAGCCTCCACGGCCACGGCGAGGATACCCGCCACGACCGCCAAGGCCACCTCCACGACCGCCTCTCCTGACTTCCCCATCTCCACGGTCCCTGCTGTTGTCATTAGAGAGCAGCGATTACACCACTACACTGCTTTGGCAGTAATCAATTAGGCATCGCCACTGTGAACACTTTTCTCTAGCATCGAGCATTCTTTAGCACCAACTACACGGAGCAGGGTTCATACACGTTACAGCTCAGACTTACTCTTAATTGCTAAGGGTGAGCGAAAATCTGAATACGAATTGAACATTTTCCCAATTCAAAGCACATGTGAACTTTCCCGATTATTTGGCCACGGCCAAATATGTGGTTAAAGAGGCGAATATTTGGACAATTCGAAGATTCGAACCAGAAAATTCAAGCGCTCCAAATATTTAAACGAATATTACAGTATCTAAGTTCGTTTTGACGTGGACTTACATCAGCCTCTTTTATAAAGGAGGTTGAAGTGGCAAGGGGGTAGGAAAGGGAAGTGATGGTGAGGAGGGGAGAGAGTAAAACAGCATAGAAAGAATGAGAAAGAGAGAAATAGAATAAAAGGCAGAAAGAGAAAAAGAAATGGGAATCAATGAAAGAGAGAAAGAAATGGAGAAATACATGAAAGAGGAAGCAAGCAAGAATTACAAGGAGAGAGAAATAGAAATAAACACGAAAAAAAAGGCATAAACTGAGAGGAAAGAAAAAGAAAGAAAGAGCGAGATAAAGAGAAACAAAGAAGGCCACCCAGCTCTGCACTTCTTTCACACTTGGCACCACTAGTGTGAAGCTGGTGTAACTTTTTTCTTGTTAACGTCATCGACATTCTGTTTTACCCGCTGTTCAAAGTTCCCGTCTCACCGATATATACATATTCACTGTCTTTACGTGGGATCCGGCAAACGACGCCAGGAAACTTTTCTTGGCCCTTTTCTTGACCGTTGATCCATCAACTTACTGATACGTTAACACGATCAAAACTATGGACATCCTCCCTACAAAGAGTAAAGGGCAGTTCTTTGGCTTTTTACTCCACCACTCGGAGAGATTCTCGACATTGCCCAACACCTGTAAACGAACCGCTTGCTCGTGGCTACTTCGACATCATACAGAGCTGTGCGTATGCGCAAGCACCCGCACGGCCTTTTGTCATTGTTCCAAGATTGTGTGTAAGGTACTCCTGGGCATCTCGTATGCTTTGGCAAAGTCATCACAATATTTGACTGGATTTTACAGTGTCACAGCGAGCAGAAAGTCTGCCATTTCACGCAGTGGGATATCATAAGCGCAAAGGTTCACCGCGGAGAAGTGGGTGGTGAACTGCATGAAACAAGTTCTGTAGACAAGCCAGCATCAATTCTTGCAGCGGAAAACTTTACGCTATTGCCCTGTTAGCATGTAATGCTCATGCAACATTGCAGCAATGTTCATGCTACATTGTAACAGTCAAACCTCGTTAATATGTAACCGCTTTAAACGTAGTTGCAACGAATCCCCAACAGTCTCTCACAGAGCCTAATGCATTTTCTGACCACTAAAGCCGTAGGGGTTCGTCCTATGCCTACCGGTTAGTGCGTATCCTGCGTACCGTAATAACTTTTTGTGCCATAAAAGTTTACTGTGCTGCTGAACTTGCAGATGCCACAATGTGCCGCAAAAGGTCTTACATCTTTTCTAGAATTTTAGAGATCGGTTGATCGATGATTCCGACTTCCGTGCAATTGCAGCAACGCCTTTGCGGATAAGCATCGGAAAAGAACGAAGGCGAGATGGTGGTCGCCGGCAAACACACCAGTATTAGTTATCGCTGACAACTAAATCATCTTCAGCTATCTGCTCGGGCACGCGTGTGGCTTAGTGCTACATTAAGACTTCTGCACGCTTTTGACAGGCGATAACCTGAGCGCACTGGGCCACCGATCGTTGTCGCCTTGTTATGCGGGACTGCGTTCAAATGCGCGCTGCTTTGTAGAAATGAAAGCAGCTTGCTGTTGCCGAGTTGAGCATCATGAGTCGCGCGCCTACCAGGAAACCTTGCAGCATTGACACTGTCACGCCAGGCACGCGCGTAGTGCAGCAAACAGCGCTGCTGTAACTATGCTGCACGCACGCTTTTATTAGGCGGCCACCCAAACACGCCCCCGTCCGCTGCCAGGACTGCTAAAGCATCACGGAGTCACGGAATGCACATCGCTTGCAGGAAGCTCGTCGCCGCTGTGATAAACCAACTTAGATAATCGCCACATCTGTACACGGTCTGGAGCAGAGTGGGTACGCAGAACACAATACTCACACAGCAAATACCCGCGTACGGTACTGCAAGCAGTCCGGCAGTGACAGCGTGAGCTGAGTAGGTGACACACTGCACACAACTAGCCAGGGACAATCGGCTCCATGCAGCCGTACCATGTTTCAATGAAACTCAGTTTTCGCTTAGTGGCAGATCGCGGTAGAGACGCGTACACATGTAATGCAGAAAGCCGATACTGTCTGTTCCGTCGTGTCAGTCGCTGCGTTTCCCGCAATAGTTTTGAAATGCTCCTTGGTGTCGCCACTGCGCGCTATCGGGCGGTCGTGCAAAAAAAGAGCCAGAATTTTTTCTGCAATTTGTCAAAAAGAAAGAAAAGGCATTGCGGGTACTTCTGGCAATATTTCCTTACTTTGTTGGTGGCGACGGCGCTTGTGAGAAGATGCAAATTTGTACTTGCTGGTTAATGCGTACTACCGTTTAGTACGTAGCTATGCCACATTCTCGACAGATATGTATTAGCGAGGTTGCACAGTAGTAAGCAATGTCACTAATCACCGCAGCATTATCCAATCAATGCTACTGCAACAATCACTGGCAATGCAGCAAAATATTTGTGCCGAACAACGCTCTGCTACCAGCAACTTCAATGCAATGTGCCTGATTTACCCTTAGGAGGCAGCCAAAGCGTGAAGCTAACCTCCCTACACACACAGGCTTGTCAATGTGCTCCCACAAAGCATCGGCAAGGAGGCCACTGAGCAGGCCACCAAGCCTTGCAGCGTGCTTTGGGAGGGATGCGGCTGTATACAGGAAAAATAAGCTGCTGCATTATACAATCCAGATCACGAAAATGCAAATACCAGGAATTCACAAATATTGCCACGCGCACTTATTCCTTTATTTTAGACGTGATCGGGTTTCACCCACAAAATCTTACCACCGCTCATCGCAGGCTGCGCCACAATGTTTAGAAACTTTGCAATTGTTTCAAAGTGTTCTGAAGATTATGTGCAGGACACGAGTAACCTAGCTTAGTGCTAATGTGAGCACCAGTGATAATGCCGGAAGGTTCAATAAAGCATGTATAAAACCTACACATTTCACAGACGAGCAGGTTACTAACGTCCGTGCTTGCCGTGATCGTAGTACAGTGCATGCTGCTTGTACTTTGAATCTTTCTCTTACTGGGCGCAAGTTCGCCCAATAAAGTGTTTGATCTTTACCAACATCGTTCTGCCTTCTTCGCCGTCACAAACACGTGACAATATTGAAATTTTCAGTTTTCAGATATGAATCAAATACAGTAATACAGTGAAAGCTCGTTAATACGTACCTGCCGGGAACGCGGCAAAACTACGCACTAAACAGTAGTACGCATTAACCACCAAGTACAAATTTGCCTCTCCTGGCGTACGCCATCGCTGCCAGCAAAGAAAAAAAGAGTGCCGCAGCAAATATTGCCTAAACTACCCACTGCAAAGCCTTTTCTTTCTTTTTGCCAAAGTGGAGAAAAGATCCCGGCACACTCGCACGACTGCCCGATAGCACGCGGTGGCGCCACGCCAAAGAGCATTTCGAAACTATTACAGGGTCCGGGATACTCAGTGCCCGACATAGCGACAGAACAGACAGTGTCTGCATTCCGCGATGTGTGTATGCGTCTGTGCCGCGATCTACTACTAAACGAAAACGGACACGCGGAACGGCTGCGTGGAGCCGATCGTCTCCTGGGTAGTTGCGTGCAGCGCGTTGCCTACTTGGCTCACGCCGTCACTGTCGGGCCGCTTGCCGTATCGCACGCGCGCATTTGTCGTGGGAGTGTTCTTCGTGCCCGCTTCGCTCCATACCTTGCACAGATGCGGTGAGTAGCTTGTTCAGATAACGCGGCGATGTCGTGCTTCCTCCGCGTCACTGTAGCAGTCCTGTCAGCGAACAGGGGCGCGTTAGGTGGTCGCCTAATAAAAGCGTGCAGTATGGTTACAACAGCGCTATGCTTGCTATACCGTACGCGTGCATTTAGCGTGATAGCGTCAATGCAGCGAGGTTTCACGGCGTCCGCGACCCGCAACGCTCAACTCCGCAACAGCGATCTGCTTTCGTTTCTACAAAGCGGTGCGTGCTTGAACACGGCCCCGCACGAGGTGGCAGCGATTGGCGGCCCAGCACGTTCAGGTTGTCGCCAAATAAATGCGTGCAGTATGCTTAAAGTAGCGCTGCGCTGCACGCGTGCCCGAGCAGATAGCTGAAGATACTTATTGTGATAAGGTTGTCGGCACTAAGTCACGCTGGCTGCCGCTTCGCCTTCGTTCTTTCCCGATGCTTGCCTGTAGAGGCGTCGCCGCAATCGCGCGGAAGTCGGAATCTGTGATCGACCGATCTCCGCACTTCTCGAAAAGACTGGAAACCTTTGGCGGTACACTGTGGCGTCGAGAATTTCACTCGTGCAGTAAAATTTTATGGCAGAAAAAGTTATCGCAGTACGCGCAGGTACGCACTAACCGGTAGGCATAGGGCGAACCACTATGGCTTAAGGGGGGACATGGGACCCGATAGTGAAATATATTAGTATTAGGCCTAGAGACATGATTTTTTCAGGGAATATTCAGCTTTGTACACTGATTAAAAATATGTAATTACATTTTCTTTACATCAATCCAAAACAAAGTTACAACTATTCTTATTTTATGAATTTGGGATGTGACTTGCATAAAAAGTAATGCATCAAAAGAGCTAAAATTGAACCTGTATGTTGCTGAATATTCAAATAGTGCAAATATGCAATTTAATGCTAGTATCTAAATTTTACCCAAAGTTATGAAGTTTTTATGTCGCAGTCTCTTAGCTCTGAATTTTCACTGGTGATTTCTGGAAAATTTCAAAATTTTACAATGTCCTTAAACATTTTATCAAGGTTTTCTTGCACACTCCAATTCCCTAGCATTCAAACAAAAAAAAATCAAGAAAATCGAATCAGTATTAGCGACACAGTGCTCATCCCAAAATTCAAAACATGCAAAAATCTGTATTTGAGAAAAACGCAAAAAACTGAAAAAGTTGTGAAAATGAAAATTTCATGCATGAAAGCCACAGGACTTGTGTTCACAATCACTCAGAAAGCCCCTGCGGAGTAGTCTGAAGCAGGCTTTTGCTTGTGCTTCTTCTTTGCGGCTGCCTGGAACGCCGCTGAAGATGCACGTTTCCTCTCTGAGCCGACGGCACGGCGATAGTCTTTCTCAACCGCCCGCTGGTTACCGTGCATGTTTGATCTAGCTGCAGTTCACGCAAAATAAGCGA
Source organism: Rhipicephalus sanguineus (assembly GCF_013339695.2). Classification (NCBI taxonomy): domain Eukaryota; kingdom Metazoa; phylum Arthropoda; class Arachnida; order Ixodida; family Ixodidae; genus Rhipicephalus; species Rhipicephalus sanguineus. The sequence goes on along the minus strand of NC_051184.2, from coordinate 152,792,926 downwards.
ACTAGATTCCTTGTTCCCTAAGTTGAAACGCATAACAGCATCTGCCACGGCAGTCTCAACGGCAAACAATGACGCGTTCTTGTCCTTCGGTGAGAGGCTCCAAATGACCGAATGCAAGGCCTCATTCGCATTCTGCGTCTTCCCTCTGGTGCATCTCTGCAGGAGCTCCTTGTCGGACAAGCGTTCATAAACAGGACGCAGTGCATTGCTCACAGCCTCTGGCAAATTGTACTTGCTTTTTGGGATGGGCTCATTCCTTGCCATGGCTGCATTATGCTTGCACCAAGACTCGGGGCCGTGTGGACAGAAGCTGTGGTTAGATTTCTCGTCAGTGGATGTCACATGATAATACGTAGCCCACACAGCCTTGTGCATCTCATCCACATCCCCAGAATGGGATTTGAGAGCCCAGCCGTAATAACTCGTCAATTTTGTGATGAGGTCACCCGTGAGGCGGCCCTTGCCACTGATGCGCTCGCTGCTGTCCCCTTTGTGCTTCTGCACGAGGTTCCGAAGCGCAGTCCCCATGCGCTTCTGCACATGGTTCGAGCAGTCTTCTTTTTCAACATTTATGAAGCCGTACACCTTAGCTTCTTTGACAGCACTGTACGACCGGCTGTCACCATCACAAAGCATGGTGGTGTACCTGAGGCCATGAAGCGAAAGGGAGCGCTGAAATAAAATCATTGCTGCCTCTACTTCCATTTGGCCAGCCTTGCATGAGGTATTTTTCTAGCATGAATGTTTGGCTTTCCATTCAGAGTATTCTGGGCTCTCGGGTTTTGGACCACATTCACAGCCGAGGCAAAAATTGGAAAGCACAACATAGTCTAGCACATAACCTGAAAAAACTTCTATCACAGTGGCTATTCCAATGTGAGAGGTGTGTCCTCTTGTGTGCCAGCTTCCATCAAAAGAGACGGCAATATTTCCGGGGTTGCCAAAATTGACGTCCTTGTAGAGGCTCTTTACCACTGTGGCACACTTAGTCAAATGTTCGGCACAAGCTCTCGTTGCTGCTGGCTGAAGCTTCATTTTCAAGTACTCTTGGTACGTTTTCGTGTGAAGGCCCCGATGTGAAACACCGATAGCGGCAAAGATGTCATTCAGAGCTGCCTGACCATTCCCAGTGCTCTGAACAGCACGCGCCGTGCGAACGTTGATTTCGAACGGGTTGCAGTTACTACTGCCACCAACTCATCGCGAGCTCCATTTCGAACCAACTTCTCCGCAGTTGCTGCAGTGAAGCTTCAGCTTAACGGCTACGCCGTACTCACGCCCGTCGCGTTCGATGGTCAACTGACCACGGCACACTCGGCAAGCAGAACGTTCGTTTAGTAAACTGTTCACCATGTCGAGGTCAACCATGGTATACGTCGGGGCCGACGAACTTTCGGTGCCGCGCTGACTCGCGAGAACACTCATTTTGCGATCGGTTGCCGAGACCGAGGAAAGTTCCGCTGCTTTTTGCTGTGCGCGACGCTCGATGAGTTCCCGGTCAGCCGATGTCAAAAATGTCGCGTCTATCCTCGCAGCTCGATCGCGCATACTTGAAGTACTGCAGGCAGCGGTCGCAGTCGCCGCCACGCTTTCTCCGGCTGCGAGATCTGCTGCAGCAGCATTCTCTGCTGTCGTAATCACAAGCAGCGGCGTTGTTTCCTGGCGCCTTGTTGAAGTATCACCGCAATCAGCTGATTCCGACGGCACCGTGGTCGCCGTCGCGATCGCTTGTGTTGCAGCGCCGCTTCGTCGCGGAATCCGTTGCTCTCTTCCGCCGAGATCTGCAGATATCTTCGTCGGCAGTCGCGATGATTTATGGCACTCTGAGCGCGTGTCGCCACTGGTAGAAGTTGTAGCGATCGAAGGCTGCCTTTGTGTCGGGCTGCTGCATCGCGGCGTCTGCCGGTCTGCTGTCACGCTCGGCTCTGCCGACGTAGCCGCCGCTGGCTGCGATGACTCCTTGGGATGCACAGCACATTTTTTCCGTCGCTTGCCGAATTTGTGCAGTGTGCGGAACTTTCGAGCACGGTTCGGCATCTCGATTTCGATCGCAAAACTACAAAACTTCCGAAACGGCGGTGACAACGCGCGTGTTTGCGGCCGCGCGCGCGTGATCTACCAGTGTTGTCAGTCCCCGCGCTCCAATCACAAGCCGCTGTTCACTCACGTGACTGCTATGGACCAATGATACGGCACGGTTTTGTCGCTTGTTTTTGCCTGGTAGCGCAGACTGGCTGCAGCATTGAAGGTTCGTTCCTGGCGGGAAAGCGAGCTCAACAGAAGCTCTTTCAAACGAGACTAAGATGGCCGCGGTCCGATGAGTGGTTAGCGCGATCCGAGCAACGCAAAAGGGGGCTGTTTTCGGCGTTTTCGTAAGCGAAACCAAGTAAGTGCTGGGATGAATAAACACGACATTTTTTGGCTCAACGACGCGTCATTTCGAGTTCATTTTTTGCTGGCAGGTGCGGGATGATATGAAGAAAACGAAAATCACCAAACTGAAAAATCGATTTTTTTGGCGTTTTTTCGTCGCCAAGACCCGTGTCCCCCCTTAAGCGGTCTGCGAACGCATTGGGCTCTATGGGACTCTGTCGGGGATTCGTCGCAGCTATGTTTTAACCGTTAGTACGTTTAAAGCGGGTATGTATTAATGAGGTTTGACTGTACCTTGTTACTGAAACTCGCATATCTCGAAAAATCGGCCAAGTCGAAATTTTCCGTGGTACCAAATGATTTCCCATAGGTGCAATGTATTTATTGCCCTCTATCTCAAAGCATTTCCATGCCCACTTTCGGCTATCTCGAAATCTTGACAGAGTGGAACAAAAACTTCGCCGCTGAACCGTTTCACAAAATACTAGCGGCAAAATATCATACGTTTCACAAGGATCGCGCGAGGCTGCTGCGCTTACGACAAGTGGACACTGTTCCCGAAAGTGAAGTTGGAACCTAGCGGCATAACAATTTCGTCAAGCAACCCTGTGCCACGTCATGTGACTCTATAGACGTGCACAGAGGCAGGCCCTGCAGAATAGCACAGGTCGTACACGTCGTTTTGTTTACCGTCAGAAATGCGATTTCAGCATTTTATTTACACAAGGCACGTCGTGTGGATTTTTTCGTCGGCTGTGCAACATAGTGAGGTAATGCTGCCAAAGCAAAGCAAGTCATTGATGCTGCAAAGAAAGGTAGCCCTAATCAAAGAAGCGGATTCGAGGCTTGAAGTTTCCGGACGTCAGAACTGCGCTGATTGTGTGGTTGCACCATGCGAGGAGCCCCTTCCAGTCACAACATTGACAGAGAAGGCCTATTCTCTGGACTTAGCAGTTGGTTACACTGATCTTGCCTGCAACATTGGCTGGTTTGACTATTTTCTTATGCGAAACAATGTTGAACACTATTGAACAACGTTGAAACTATTGAACACTTTGCCGGTCCGAGTGATGCTGGCACTGAAACACTGTTCCCGATATTTTTTTTACAGTTTCTTTCCAACTTTACATATTTGCTACATTCAAAGTCCGCAATAAAGTAACTTGACTATCTGGGAAAGTTTTTTTCACAAAAAATTTGACCTTCAAAGGGTTAATGTCATTCTATATAGCCACGCAATACTGCAACCAGACAAAGCCTCACCTTCCAAAATCGAATCTCGCCTCTGTGCCACCAGTTGAGATGCGCTCCTCTCGGTTTCGCCTGTTCTTGCGTTCCTCAAAGTCCTGCTGATTCTCTCGACCGCCACCACTGGGTGGGGCAAATTTCACCGCTCGGTCAGCCGGCCTTGTCGTCCTCTGCAGTTTGTTGTCTGCACAGAAGAAACCACCATAGCCCATCAAGCTTACGTTTTGCAAACCCATGTTGCATAAAATGGAACTTCAGGATGATATTAATGCGTGAACCACTATAATCGGAAATTGACGATGAACACATAGGAAACTGTAGACAAACTCCAAGTGCCAGAGCAAGTTCCTGGTACCAGCCACCAAAGACAATGTGCATACATTGTCCCAACAGCTTGCAGTAAAATTTGTACTTACGTGGCAATCTTTCCAAAACATTTTTGAAAAAACACGAAGACTTTCTTGAAATTAAGAATTGGAAGCTGCCACAAATCCTTGTTAAATGTGAGAACAGTGCAACAGACAAGCACTGGCAAAGAAAGCCTACACAGTGTTGTGTGAGTGTTCTTCACCATTCTGTTGCACCGTTCTCACATTTATTACATCCTATCTACATGCCAGAGTTTTCATTTTCCATTGCTTTAAATCTTTACTTGACCAGTATGCAGTAGCTTGACATCACAAGTTGATTTAAATCTGTTCTTGCGGAGCTCATTTCCCCCTAAAAAATCCGAAGGTCAGGTGAGTAGGCTAACGCCTATCATCAGCTTAGAGGGAGCACCGGCACCACTTAGAATTTTTATTTTTTACTATTCACGACACGAGCGAACACTGAATACCCTCTGGTGATGCTGATGCAGGAATGCAACTATCGGTTTATCTGTTGAAATTCACAGAAAGGGCTCTAATTATTCAGCAAAGGCCAGCTTTGCTGACAGTGTTGCGTGGTTTGCTCCATGTAAAGCACAGTGTGTACACGCAGGATCGCAACAAGAACAAACACAAAGAAGTTTCTCTGCAAGGGTGAAGCAATGAATGCGATAGGAACAAATTGGAACGTTATACGAAATAAGGCTAGCAGCTCACTCCTTTAGCACGCAACCTGGCATAGCTGAACAAAACGGTGGTTCGGTCCCTGCCACCGGCAACTTGTCTTTTCGACCACTTTACTTTCCCATCTACGTCACAATTATTACAAACACTTAAAACACTACAATTAACATCCCCTATACCTTCCTTGGATTCATTATCTGCTGGCTTTCATTAAGGTTGCGTTGAACAAAATTTAACCCTCAAAATTCCCTACATTCATGAAATGAGCTGTGTATTTAAGATTACTTAACTACTAACTTAGGATGTACACAAAACCGTGCCGCATGGTTCATTACTTGAAATTACGAACAAAAGTCCATTATTTCAAAAATAAAACGAACACACACTGCACCCTCTTCAGACTCACCCTTCGCTTCACAGATACAGGGGTGGAAGCGGGCTTGAGTGTTTTGGAGCAGCTCAGGGAGCAGGAATAATGCTGTTTTGGAGCACTAAAATGTGTGTTTTGGAGCAATGCAAGTTATTTTTCGAGCAGAATAGACCGATCTCACCGCGAGTTTCACTACGCCACCGCTGCCGCAGTGCATGCCGGTACTTGTAGTACTCGGTACGTTCAGCTGCCTACAGCTGGTGCATTGGCGAGCTGCATTAACGAGCTTTAGCGGCCTTATTTGGAGGAATTGCGATGGTTGGGTTGACGTGCTGTGTACTGGAATGCTACAACATGAGCCTGAAGCAAAATGACTCGGATTTTGCGTGTTCTCAAAGGATTTCAAGCTCCGACAGGAATGTGTGCGACAGTCAACGAAGTCGGACAGAGAGGCAACTACCGCGCACTTTCTTGTTCAACGTGTTTGTGAACTCCCTGTGCATGATGCATCGTGGTTTAGCAGTGCCCTATTGCGTCATAACAACCTTGCTGCGCGAACGATGGACCGATCAGCGACAGCAAAAGTTCATATAACGCGAGCTGGATCCCCTTGCCGGGCCGATCGCCGCCAGCGGCGACAGGTTGGATACAACGCCCTTTCCCGGCTCAACAGATATCGCTTTAATATATAGGAAGACCTAAACCGACCTCTCACCAAATGCGATGACGACTGTCAAGCGTCTAGCATGAACGAGACCTGTGATACAAACCAAGATAATAACTGCATGCTGTGTACAGCTCGCGCCGTGGAGCGCACGGAGAAAACTCGGCCGTGCCGGTATCGCAGCCAACTCCGCCGCCGGGATTTCCCTGTTCCTTTCAATATGCGATATTATTGTGAACGCATCGTAAAGCGGGCAACAGCGGTAACAAAGCTGGACTTCTTTATGAGCGTAGGCTATTAACCGTACACTGCCGTTTCGAAGCGGTAGGCCTAGCAACGATACCGGCGCCGAGCCACCGGCTGAGGCCGCCGCCGCCAGCCGGAGCGAGCTACTGCTTATCCGCCGCATTGCGCGTGCCGCCAAAATCTCTTACTGACTCATCCATCCCTTGTACAGCAGGAAATATTATGCCATTCACGAGATTTTCGTGATGTTAACCTTTGCCAAACGGCATGAGCGGCCAGTCACTGTTCAGCGGGCGCGCCTCTAACCTGCTTCACGGCGACCGTTTTATCTTCATTCACGTTTAACTTATTACTGTGATCGAAGTCCTGCGTTGACAACACCGCCTACATGGAAAGTGTCGTTTCGACAAAAAAAAAAGCGCAATAAGCTTCTTTTTTTTTGGTCCCCTTCGGCTTTTTTTTTTTTTCTCCTGTTTGGGCAAGTAATTTTCCGCATACTGTAGCTTGTGTCGCTTGCGTGCTTGCGTTCACTGGAGAACATATTTGCTCTTATGACGACAGGAACGTGATTTCTCTTTTTTTATTACTAATATTTATTCAGCAAAACGAGGCAAGCTCATCAACCCGACGAGACCACCTCGTCACACGTAAGCACTATCAACTGTTCTTTTTTTCTTTTAGCGCTAGGATGCAGTTAACCTGAAATAAAATAACATACGTTGGAGGTGCGGACACAGTTTTCCACCGCATTCATTCGTCTTGCGTGTCGAGGATTGGTGCAAAACGCCAATATACCTGAAACACGCAGCAAGCAGCCGCACCAGCAGCGCTCCGAGAACTACAACTAAGATGGCGACAGTGCCACTGTCGGAAACTCGCGCATGCGCAGATGGTCTGGTGGGATCGGTCTATTGTAGGGTCGAACCCCATTGTTTATTGTTCTTTTTATTTCTGGTATACACAAGAAATTCCAACGATCCTAGAAAACATTCAATACTGATGAAGGAACCACACTTAACACAAATGATATATATATATATATATATATATATATATATATATACATATATATTACATACATATATATATATATACACGCGTACGTGTTATCATTAAAACATCACAGCTGTGATAGCGCAATTTCTCAGGAAAACGAGATAACCGATATTTTGAATAGCTACATTTGACTAGACTGACAAATGAAAAATGTTCATGGTAATACGTTCATGGTAATGAAGCTGGCCAAAAGCTTGCGCCGGCTTCAAAAATTTCCTTCAAAATGTGCGGAGGTCAGCGCCATCGGACGCATTGGAAGAAACCAAATAAACACGCGTTTGCACCCTAAACTCCGTTTGTCAGACAAGCGGGCGATGCGCCCCGCGAGACGTTTTCTGTTCTACTTCGAGAAGGTATTAAAGGGGCCCTGCAACACTTTTCGAGCATGCTCAAAAAGCGCTGCCGATCGGTAGTCGAGGCTCCCGAGAACACGCGAGCCAAATATAGCGATGCGCACGGCCTGGAATTTACAATAAATTCTCAAAGTCAGCTGAAAATCGCTCCCTCTTCTCTCGACAAATGATGTATTAGTCTGCAGAATATGACGCGATTGTCGGCAGCTGCACCATTGGCTGATGTTATAATCACGATAACACCCTCATTATTACTTTCGTTGTTAATTTTGAGTTCAATAAGTAGATAATATGTATGTTTATATTCTGTTATCGCGTTAAAAACACCGAACAAACATTAATATTAGCACTTCCGGTCTCACCGACAGCTCGTCTGCTCGTAGTTGCGTGGTTCCGTTTTCTTCGCCATGCGCAGTGCCGAAAACGTGAATATTTCTGTGCTTTTGACCATCGCCGGTTGCTGTTGAGAGTGGCAGCCGTTCGAGTGTTGCCTCGTTAGCTGGGAACTGCGTCGTCGGCACGTTCTCACGACCGACCGAGGCGGCCGTGCAGCATGTCTCCGATAACAATGCTGGCGTCCGGTAATGGCGGCGCTTCGAGGTCGTCTGCCAGTGCAGTCTTACGAGGCGGTGTATCGGAGTATGGGCCGAAACCGATCTCAGCTGTCATTCATTCCAAACGAGCGCGCAGGTTTGCTTCCATGGTTGGCAAAGCGATGAAAACACTACGGTGTTCGAGGTGCACACCCAACATTACCAAACCGACGCGCAGTTTTCAAGCACGCGCGATACGGCTCCGCTCGACGAGAACGACGCAAGCTGACCGGAAGTGGCGGCACAGACCACGTGGTTGCGCCCAGACGTCAGAGAGAAAAAAATGAAAAAATTTCCGCCGGCGCTCTTGGGCGGAGCCTCGCTCGTCTGCGCTCCCTCCCTCGACTCGCTGCCTAGCTCTCCGCGCGCTCGCTGCGTTGAGTTGAGGGAGAAAGCTGCGGAACGTGATCTCTATAATTTGGTAACACCACTCAGACTTGACGGATTCGAAAAATTTTTGCGGCATATGACTCGTGAAGAGTCATACGTCAATAATGAGACTATTCCAATATAACTAAGAAAGGTGTTGCAGGGCCCCTTTAAGACGCCGCACCGGAATTTTGAGATGGCGTTCGTCAAAATGATGCGCGCGACCCTCCGACCACGCGTCAGTCGCGCATGAAATCGCGCCATTCGGAACGCAACGGCGCGATTTCGCGAAGGCGTTCGTCAAAAAACACGCGCGTCCCTCCAAACGTGCGTAAATCGCGCCAATAATTGCGCCACGCAGTTCCACCTTTCCCCTTCATGTTCCCTTCCAAGATTTGTCAATTATTGGTGTCGGTTAATGCACGTATATATGGTACTTGAGGTGCGATGATACTAGATGTCGCAAGCGCACAATTTGTATCCCGTGGTTCTGTTTTCGTACTACCTCACATTCGTCTTTCGAGTAACAAACGTTTGAAGTGTCTATCTTGTTCCTTTTTTGTATATTTCTTCACTCGCCACCTCATGTACCAAGCCACACACAGCAACGGCGGCGAGCGGCATGTCATGTTGTGCTGCGGATCGTGTACGAGCTACAGCGTACTCGACCACGAGCGGAGCGCAGGTTCTGACGAGCCAAAATCGAACAACGCGACCGATCGCACTGGCGAGACTAAGCTCGTCGCTGCACGAGCGAGTATACATGCTGCATTTATAACGTCTAAGGGCTTGTGTGCAGTGCAAAACATTCTGCACATGGAGAGGCAGGCTCTCACTAAAAAAAAAAAAGAGTTAAAGCCGTGTGAGTGGTACGAGGTTGGTAGTGGCTTCAATGGCCGCAAACGGATAAAACAAATTTTTCTTTCTCATGCAGACTTACGACACAAAATCCATATTACACACTCAGCTCTACAGCAGTTTCCTTAATGCAAAGTTTCTAAATAATGGTTGCGCGTATACGTCCGCGGCCGCTGCTCGCACTATCCTCATGGCTTCACATCAAATTAAATATTCGCAGTAAATAGAACCTTTTCGACGTTATCAAGCGTCCACGCACTTATTTTTATTCATGTTCGCAATCCCAGGCCACGATGACAGCTACCGCCTCGTGCGCGCAGCGTGCCAAAAAACGCCGTTGCCGCAGGCGTCACAATTGAAATATGGCCGCACAACTCACTTTCTTGTAGCTAGCTCCTGTACAGGCTCGCTGGCTTTTTTGCGACCTCGACATCACGAGAGCGCACCAAGTGATGATATGATGATATAAGCTCGCATAGACGCGCCATGACACGGATGACAACGGCACATGAAGGCATCAAACGTAGCCTCGGTGATCGGTTCCAGCGGCGCACCGGAGCCCATCGCGGAGGCCGTGCACCAAAGATCGCTTGGGAGCAGTTTCGGCGCAATAATGAGTTTTGGAGCAGGATGGCGCAGCAGAAGCGGATTGGCGCAGGTTGGCGCAAATGGTGCAGCGCTTCCACTCCTGCAGATCCGTTAACAGCCCCAGGTCACATCTCCCTTTGGAAACCCCAATACGTATGTCCCCATGGCAGCTTGAAACGGCAAGACAAGGGTGTTTAATACTTCCACACTGCCGCATGCCACTGAACTGTAAAACAACCTCCCTGGCAATACCATTTCCATCACTATACCTGGCGACAACTTCCTGTGGCAGCACAGCCAGGGCTACAGAGCCGAAGCACGCAGTTTTTTACTGCGCTTCTGCATGTGGTCCGCGAACGCCAACTTCTGTAGAATATGACAGCATAAAAGAAAACATAAAAAATGAAGATATGGGTATTATGTTCAAGATTGTTTACATTGCAACTAAGAAGGCTTACCCCGTGAAGGATTTTCGTTTTTTGCTGTTTATAGTTTTCTGGTGTCGATTTCACATTTTCCTGCCCCTGTAAACAACAATGGCGTCGCTCGGTTGCAGCAGGTTCACATCGAAGGTTGTAAACGAACATGAACGCGTGTCTGTTAGGTGATCTGTATTCAAAGAATCGAAGACAGCGGTGCATTGTGAATTATTTTGTTGCCTGCATAAACAATCACCAAGAAAGGACTTGCGTGGAAGTGATACCATCAGCGCAACTGGGTCTCTCATCGCGATAGCCACCTTGAAGGTGACGCCAGCAACCTGCCAGTCTTCAGCAAGACCATTTGCTTGAAAGCAAAACTGCGACTGGAAACTGTAAATAAAAAAAATGACCCATTTCATAAACTGCCTTGCATACATTGTCCACATTTTGGTTGGCTACTACTGCTGATGCAATCACGCTGCAGATCGCATACTGTAACACAGTGCTCGTCGGAGTCTCCGGCGAAAGCTCTTCTTTACGATTAGAGCGATTTACGTAACGTGATAAAATTACCACTTCAAGGCTTTGCCTGGGCAACACAGACGTGTTCATGTCTATAATGCTGCTAACAGTGTGCTTTTCACTGAGCAAAAACAGCATTCTTGGCTACAGCGGGTAAGGAGCGCATTTCACCAGCATGGAAGTACAGTATAGACCGCTTATAACGTAAGTCGCCGGAGTCGCGAATATCCGCACTATAAGCGGTACCGCACTATAACCAAAACAACCTTCTTCAAAGGCTGCACTTGCGCAAAACGTGTTGAGCATGTAGCCTCGCGTGTCCGATAATAGACATATGCGATTTGGGGCGCTTACAACCGCTTAAATCTCCGAATGTTCAAAAATTAACCGCCGAAGACCCGCATTGCCAACGAAATGAACACGGGGAAGAAAAAGCAAACAAAACAAAGTGCCATCGCGGAAATTCGCCGACTACGTTTCAGGCCACCTCGAGGTATGCGCATTACACAGAAACCACGTCGAATCGCGACCGAAATTTAACGTGCTGAGCGGTACCGATCGTTCGATTTCACGGGCGCGCACGCGATGTCCAAGACATTGCAATCGAATCCGGAACCACCATTCGAGAGTTGCATGTGCCAACCATGCCCCCGTTTTCATTAACGATACTGTCACGCAGCCACGACGATGACGGAACGTGCACGACAGGATCAGGAGCAAGCCGCAACAATCCTTTATTTCACTGGGCTGACTTGCGCCCGAAAGAAACAAGTGAACCGCCGTACAGATGGCGAACTACTACACCGGTGCCCACGGCTGTACTCAGCTTATTGGCGAGGGGCGTTTTTCGATAAAGCGCGGCACGAAGATAAGTTCACGCGTTCATGATGGAGCGCAGATACACACTAGCCACGTGCGTCACAAGCAAAGCGATAAGGATGGCAAGTGATTGCGGCATTACTCCCCTTTTAAATAAGCATCGGCCCGATGCTTAAAAAGAGCAAACATTCAAAACCGAGAACAGTGTCATACATAAGAACACACGAGAACAAAAGGAAGATCAAAATTCGCACTTGACATTGCAAACCGTAAGGTCTATTACCGCGTGTAATAGGGTTTAAGGCGCACGACATGCACAAGTTCTGGGTTAGCGCGGCGCCGTTGCGGTGTCGTCGCGCCATCGGGGACAACTTCATAGTCCAGTTCACTAACACGACGTACGACCTTGTAAGGTCCAAAATAACGGCACAACAACTTTTCGCTGAGTCCTCAGCGGCGAATGGGGGTCCAAATCCACACACGGTCACCGGGTTTGTATTCCGTATGGCGGCGGCGTAAGTTGTAGCGTCGAGCGTCGATGGACTGCTGTTCCTTAATCCGCAGACGTGCAAGTTGTCGGGCTTGTTCTGCACGTTGAAGGTAGGTGGCGACGTCGTGGTTCTCTTCTGTGACATCTGGGAGCATGGCGTCCAACGTTGTAGCTGCCTCTCTGCCGTAGACGAGGCTAAAAGGCGTCATGCGTGTAGTCTCTTGTATTGCAGTGTTATAGGCAAACACGACAAATGGAAGGATGCTGTCCCAGGTTTTGTGTTCTGCATCGACATACATGGCAAGCATGTCAGCGATAGTTTTGTTCAGTCGTTCCACGAGGCCGTTTGTCTGCGGATGATACGCAGTAGTCTTCCGGTGGCTGGTTTGACTGTGGTGCAGGATAGCTTGCATTAGCTCTGCCGTGAACGCTGTTCCCCTGTCCGTGATGAGGACCTCGGGGGCACCGTGTCGCAACAGGATGCAGTTAACAAAAAACTTTGCGACCTCCTCTGCTGTTCCGTTCGGCAAGGCTTTTGCTTCGGCATAACGGGTGAGGTAGTCAGTTGCTACGATTATCATTCTATTGCCAGAAGTTGATGTCGGAAAGGGACCGAGAAGGTCCATTCCAATCTGTTGGAAAGGCTTTGCTGGGGGTGCTATGGGGTTCAGCAGTCCGGCTGGCCTGGTCGGTGGCCTCTTTCTTCGTTGGCATTCACGGCAAGTCTTTACGTACCGCGCGACGTCGGTGGGCAGTCGTGGCCAGTAGAATTTCTCTTGGATTCGGCGAAGAGTGCGCGCATATCCAAGGTGTCCAGCAGTCGGTTCGTCGTGGGAAGCCTGTAGAATTTCTTCTCGAAGGTTGCTGGGAACGACAATGAGATACGTAGTCTTGTTGGGCGCAAAGTTCTTCTTTACGATGATGCCGTTTTGAAAACAGAAGGATGAGAGTCCCCGCTTAAATGATGCAGGGGGTGATGAAGTTTTGCCTTCCAGGTATTCATGGAGACGCTTGAGGTCAGGGTCCACGCGTTGCTGTTGCGCAAAAGTGCTGCTACTGATAGATCCAAGGAAGCTGTCATCGTCGTCGTCGTTCTTTGGGGGTTCATCGACAGGGGCCCTTGACAAGCAGTCTGCGTCCGAATGCTTCCTCCCAGACTTGTATGTTACGGTGACATCAAATTCCTGGAGACGAAGACTCCAGCGAGCAAGGCGGCCGGAGGGATCTTTCAAATTTGCAAGCCAGCAGAGGGCGTGATGGTCACTCACAACCTTGAATGGTCGCCCGTAAATGTAAGGACGGAATTTCGATGTCGCCCAAATGATTGCCAGGCACTCCTTCTCAGTAGTTGAATAGTTACTCTCCGCCTTCGACAGCGCACGGCTAGCGTATGCGATCACTTTCTCGAACCCATTGCCTTTCTGAACAAGGACCGCGCCTATGCCCACACTGCTTGCGTCGGTATGAATTTCAGTTTGGGCGTCTTCGTCGAAGTGTGAAAGGATGGGAGGGGACTGTAAACGACGCTGGAGTTCCTTAAAGGCTTCTTCTTGCGGCGCTTCCCATTGAAATGGTACATCAGCCTTTGTTAGCTTCGTCAAAGGTTCAGCTATGCATGAAAAATTCCTCACAAACCTTCTGTAGTAAGCACACAAGCCAAGGAACCTTCGTACGGCTTTCTTGTCTGTCGGCCGTGGAAAATGCTCGATAGCGGACGTCTTCTGGGGGTCGGGTCGTACACCGTCCGGGCTGATGATATGGCCAAGAAATAACAGCTCATGATATGCAAAGCGGCACTTCTCAGGCTTTAGGGTAAGTCCTGAAGACTTGATTGCATTGAGTACGGCCCTCAGTCTTCGCATGTGTTCGTCAAAGTTTGCGGCAAAGACTACGACGTCGTCGAGATACACGAGGCAGGTTTGCCATTTCAGGCCTGCCAACACCGTGTCCATTACTCGTTGAAACGTTGCCGGTGCGGAACAAAGCCCAAATGGCATGACCTTAAACTCGAATAACCCGTCCGGAGTGATGAAAGCCGTCTTTTCTCTGTCCCTTTCGTCGATTTCAATCTGCCAATATCCGCTTTTGAGGTCCATGGACGAGAAGTACTTGGCATGACAGAGTCGGTCTAGGGTGTCGTCTATCCTTGGGAGCGGGTAGACATCTTTCTTCGTTATGTTGTTTAGCCTGCGATAGTCGACGCAGAACCGGAGGCTTCCGTCTTTTTTCTTGACGAGAACGACTGGTGCTGCCCAAGGGCTTTTCGAAGGTTGAATGACGTCATCGCGAAGCATTTCGTCCACTTGTTTCCGAATTGCTTCACGCTCTCGCGGCGACACACGGTACGGGCTTTGGCGGAGAGGTCGGGCGTGCTCGCCGGTTATGATCCGATGCTTGGTAACTGGTGTTTTCGGCACCTTGGACGAGGTTGCGAAACAGTGACCGTAGCTTTCTAGGAGAATGCGGATCTGATTTTGCCTGTCGCTGGGAAGCTCAGGGTTGATGTCGAACGCAGGCGGCTGGTTTTGCATTGACGAGTCTTGGTGGGATTGTTCGGAGATGGCGAACGTGCCTGGAATGTCCCCTACTTCATCTAAGAAGGCAATTGTGGTGCCTTTGTTGAGGTGTCGGTGTTCCCTGCCGAAGTTGGTTACGAGCACGTCAGCTTGTCCATTCTTGAAGTAAGCGATGCCTCTGGCGACGCCAAGCTCTCTGTCTAAGAGGAACTGCGTGTTTCCCTCGATCACGCCTTCAACATCCTCTGTGTTGCCTGTAACCACTGGTATTATGACGCTTGACCTTGGTGGGATGCTTACTTCTTCATCTAGAACACGCAGGATGGCGTGGTGCCCTAGGGTTGTCTTCGACTGAATGGCTTGGCCCGTGGAAAGTGTGATCTGTCTTGATTGAAGGTCGATGATTGCTCGATGTTCGGTCAGAAAATCCATGCCCAAGATGACATCGCGGAAACACTGCTGCAGGACTATGAAGCACGCTGGGTAAGTACGTCCACTGACAGTCACTCGTGCTGTGCATCGTCCCGTTGGCAACACGAGATGGCCTCCGGCTGTGCGGATCACGGGACCATCCCATCTAGTCATTACCTTCTTTAGTTGCTCTGCGAAGGCTCCGCTTATCACAGAAAAGTCGGCCCCTGTGTCGATAAGTGCTGTTACACCACGGCCGTCTATAAGTACGTCTAGGTCAGAGACTCTAGATCTCGAGTTGGACGTCAGTCTTGGTGTCGAATCACGGCTTCTGCGAGTGCTGCAAGTGCGGTTGGGGCGTGCCGTCGAGCTTACTGCGAAGTGTCGTCGTAGCGGTCGTGGTGTCTCCGTCGGAACGCCGTCGTCGTGCGGTATGGTCAGTGGAGGTTCTTCGTCCATTCGCCGGCAAGCAACCTCGCCTCCAAAGGCTGCTTTACTCAGTTTCCCCTACGAGGGCTCGGGGACCTTCCTCGCGCTGCCGCCGCGTTTCCACGGCCTGGCGATGTGTAGTGGCTGTATGGCGGTGATGGTGACCGTGATGGACTGGTGGGCGGATACTCGGCACGGCGCAAGTAGTCTTCAACTTCACGTGGTCGCTGTCCGGGTCGCGGTCGTGGTGCGCTGAGGGCAAAACCACGAAGTCCCATGCGTTTGTAAGGGCAGTATCTGAGGATGTGGCCTGGCTCACCGCAGTGAAAGCATAGTGGGCGTTGTTGGTCAGGGGTTCTCAGAGGTCTGCTTTTCGCGGCGCTTCCAAAAAAGCAGGTGAGTGGACGGGTGACGGCGATCGCTGGGGTGGTTGGTAATGCTCACGGCGCATGTTGGCGGGACCTCTTGGGCTGCGTACTGCGGCAGCGTAACTTATTCCCTGGTTGTCTGGAGTCGCCGTCCGAGAAACACCCAAAGCAATGCGAACTTCGTCGCGTATGACATCCGTGAGTGACGCTTCTGGAGGCTGCGAGGGTGATGGTATAAGTAGCCGCAGCTCCTCGCGGACGACTTCGCGTATTATTTCACGCAAGTTGCTGGTACTTGCAAACGTTGCTTGAGGGTCCATGGAAGCTATGTGCGCTGTGCGGTTGTACTGGCGGTTTCGGGAATCTAAGGTCTTCTCAATAGTGGATGCCTCTTGCGTGAACTCGGCAACGGTTTTCGGCGGGTTGCGAACTAAGCCAGCGAAAAGGGACTCTTTTACTCCTCGCATTAGAAGCCCCACCTGTTTTTCCTCTGTCATGTTCGGATCCACACGGCGGATGAGGAGCTTCATTTCCTCGACGTATATAGGCACAGTTTCGTTAGGCTTCTGGATCCTCGATTGTAGCAAAATTTCAGCCCTTTCTTTGCGCAGCATGTTGGTAAACGTCCTCAAGAAATCAGTCTTGAACACCTCCCACGTAGTCAAAGAGGCCTCGTGGTTTTCAAACCACGTTTTAGCGGGGCCGTCGAATGCGAAGAAAACGTGGCGCAGCTTCATCTCGTCATCCCAATTGTTTAGTGAAGCCACCCGAGTGAATTGGTCGAGCCAATCTTCCGCATCTTCCACAGGCGAGCCGTGGAAGGTTGGAGGCACTCGAGGCTGTTGTAAGATGACAGGGGTGGGCGCAGCTGGTAGGCTCATGGTTGACGTCGAGCCTTCTTTTTTCTGTCGAGTGCACTCCGGTAGTGTTCCGGGTTCCGGTGGCAACCCTTGTAGGCGGCGGCTACTGCGAGTCGCGTCGCTGCTTTTGGGGGCCTCGTCCTTCCGTGCAGCTGTCGGCTCAGGGACCTGGTGCATACCCAGCACCTCCACCAGTTGTCACGCAGCCACGACGATGAAGGAACGTGCACGACAGGATCAGGAGCAAGCCGCAACAATCCTTTATTTCACTGGGCTGACTTGCGCCCGAAAGAAACAAGTGAACCGCCGTACAGATGGCGAACTACTACACCGGTGCCCACGGCTGTACTCAGCTTATTGGCGAGGGGCGTTTTTCGATAAAGCGCAGCACGAAGATAAGTTCACGCGTTCATGATGGAGCGCAGATACACACTAGCCACGTGCGTCACAAGCAAAGCGATAAGGATGGCAAGTGATTGCGGCAATACGATTCCCTTCCCTTCATGTGCAGCCATCGCAAAAAGTTTCGTTGATTCCGCACCAAAACGCAACTTTTATCGCCCGCGACCGCTACCGAAAAGCAACCAACGCTGACTAGGCCTAGCCTGCGGTTCAGCATGTTGTCGCGGGAAGTTTGTCCAAGACAACATGAAGATCAGACGTCGAAAAGATCGCACTCAAGCACTAACCCAAGAACAGCGCGTGTGATACGAAGTTTGTGTTCGCGGCCGGGAGATCAACGGCGACAAAAGCCCGCCAAGCTCGTTTAAGTCCGCACACTGGCAGAAAAGGCGAAAGCTCGCGTCATGAAGCCGCAAAACTTTTCAACTTGCGGACGAGGTAGCAAACGCGATATCTGTAGCAAGTGTGATAACGACGACGCTTTTCCCGACAGGAAACTTACTTTAAAGCGCACTTGATGAGGACGCGATCGTACGTTCCACGCGGAACGCGCTGCCGGCAAGAGGCCGCGGAGCCTTGCCGCTGCCGGTGTAAAGGCTACTCCGTCGCGTAGGCAACCACCATCCTTCCCCACTCGGCGGGCCCGCACAGCGCTGCCGTGGTCTTTTTCCTCCCTCCGCCCCTCGTTCGTTCACTGTGCGTGCCCTTGCCCTTCGTAACGACCTCGTCGCTCCCTCCTCAGCGGCGTACCAGCTTTGAGAACCGCACTCGCTACCGCGTTTGTCAGAAATATTTTCCCGCAACCGCATTATAAACGGTATTTCATATTGGGGGACTGCACAATAAGCGGTATGCGTATACATGCGGTTCTATGGGAGGGTAAACGGGAGTCAAAAAAGACCGCATTATAACCGGTCCTGCACTATATGCGGTTACGTTATAAGTGGTCTGCACTGTATAAGCGTGAGACGGCCATTCCCGACCAATCGTGGCCAAGATATCTGCAGCCCGCCGATGCCTTTGCATTCCCTGACGAAATAACGGGAGCGTTTCCAGTCACTGCGTCTCCAAAAGTAGGAAAACAACAATGCTGACCCGGTATACACCGAAATTTAGGAAATGGTTTGTCTTTGCGTAGGATTTCCTATTGCGAAGCTCCTTCTTGGCCATGCCCTCTTTCCTTTCAAAAATACAACCGTCCGCTTCAATAAAGCTGCATCCTGCATTCCTTCACGATGCAGAATATTCCATCGCTTGAAAAACAATTTAAGCATTACTATATTGTGCTCGATTTACTCGCGGACTTGAACCGCTAGCAGACTAGCGTTATATATGAGATTTTAGAAGAGCTTGGAAATTATTTCAGGTATATTTTCCTTTGCTGATGCCTTCATAAGCTTGCCGTAGCATTCGCTTAAAGCTATACTTAACGTACCTTAAATAGTACTATTTCACAAATAACATCATAATCCCTGGATGTACGTAAGAAAACGTGCACGTTGGATCATTGTTTGGATGCGCTTGCTAAACCAAAACCGAAATCTCCTGCAAACGAAGTACTTGGCATAGTAACACATGCAGTGGTGGGAATGCCTTCGAGCATTTTGGAGCAGCCATTGGAGCAGGAAAAATT
The DNA here is from genome assembly GCF_013339695.2 of Rhipicephalus sanguineus. Classification (NCBI taxonomy): domain Eukaryota; kingdom Metazoa; phylum Arthropoda; class Arachnida; order Ixodida; family Ixodidae; genus Rhipicephalus; species Rhipicephalus sanguineus. The sequence continues at coordinate 152,774,284 of NC_051184.2, read as the reverse complement.
GCTTTTCGAGCAGCTACCCCTGTGTTTGGAGCAGGCACTGACTTTTCATGAAACACACAGAGGAAGAAAATTTTGCCTAGAATTTGCCAATTTAGACTAGAAATTTAGCCAAGCTGCAAAGAAAGCCCGCGAAATACAAAAAAAAAATCCACGTGACTAGCGCACTCACGCGCCGTGATCATGCTGCTCTCAGACGTGGTAGCCACCATAGCCATGGTTTGACGGAACGAAATCAGCTGCGGCCGCGACTCGCCAGCTCCGTTGTAGCGGTAGGCCGATAAGTAGGCGGTTGTTGCTTGGCCCGCGCCTCTAAAGCTTGCACGGTCACGCGTGCCAACTGGCTGACACAGGCCAAGAAACGACCGCCAACTTATCGGGACAAAGCCGGCGAGTCGCGGCCGCTGCTGATTTCGTTCGCTCAGACCACGGCTGAGAGCAGCACAATCGCGGCGCGCGAAAGCGCTAGTCACGTGTTTTTTTTTTTTTCGTATTTCTCGGGCTTCTTTGCAACTCGGAAGAAATGGTACACCTGAGACTTTCTTTCTCGCAAATAATGCAATGGAGGTTTGTGGAGACGCTCTTGAACTTTGCAAATCCCACTTCTTGCCTAAAGTCAATATTTAGCAATTGAGTTAAATAATCCTAATTAACAAACTATACAAAACAAAAAAATATCTGTAGTGCGCAAGGTGGCTATCAGCAATATGTAAATGATTTCACTCAACTGCCTCTAATATTGCATTTAACCCTTGGCAGAAGTTAGCTGGGACACCCGACACACACACACACACGCACACACCACACACGCATATATATATATATATATATATATATATATATATATATATATATATATATATATATATATATATATAGTTACACTGCGTCTGCGTGCCACGATAACGTTTTACGCAATCAACTGCGCCGCTGAACTTGCTAACGCCACAGTGTCTTCCACCTTTTCGAGAAGTGTGTAAGTCCGTCGATAAACGATTCCTACTTCCGCGCGATTGCAGCGATGCAAGCATAGGGAATGAACGAATGTGAGGTGGCGGCCACCAACGACCGCGCCAGTATGACACATCGCTGACAACCCTGTCGCAAAAAGTATATTCACCTAACTTCTCGGGCATGCCTGTCGCGTCGCGCTGCTCTAAGCCAGCAGCACGCATTTAGCCGCCGATCGTTGCTGCTCGTGCCGGACCGCGTTCACACGCGCACCGCTTTGTAGAAACGAAAGCAGCTCGCTGTTGCGGAGTTGATCGTTGCGGATCGTGCACACAGAAACCACGCTACACTCACGCCATTACGATAAACGCACGCGCACGGCACCGCAAGCATAACTCTGTCGTAGCCATACTGCACGCTTTTATTAGGCGACAACACAAACGCACCTCCGTCCGCTGCCAGGGCCGCTAGAGCATTAGCATCGAGGAGTGCGCATCGCTTGCAGAAAGTGAAGGTTGCGGCGCGGTTGCAGGGTTTATACGGTGCTAGTGCTTCTGTACCGTTGCCACTGATATTGAATTGGATTGCGTCGGCTGTCACGACGACTGGGACGCTAGTGGCACCATTAACGAATGCAGCAGCTCAAGATGGCGACCACAACGTACATCCACTCACGAAGCGCGATGTCCATGAAACATTAGTTTCGGTTCCTAAAACCACGTTGTGGCGCAAATTAGGCAAAAAAAGACCCTTTTGGAGCAGTGTGGAGCAGCAATTGCCAGTTGGCGCAGGTTTCCCACCGCTGCAGATGTGCAGAAACTCCGCCTACGTAGCTTTGGCTGTGCTGCCACAGATAGCTGTCGCCACGTATAATTGCAAACCATTCCACAATCAGCTACTCCAACATTTCAGGCTTACGTAGTTTATAGTTATGTTCCCGACGTGTTTCTTCTTGCAGCTTTTTGTAGTATTCTATATCTAGTCTAGATTTGCTTGTATTCTCAGGCAACTACGGTCAACGTTATTTAGGTATGCATTTTTGACCGCTTTGCACGTGCTCCTTTGCTTACGTTTTACCTGTATATGCCTCGTACTTCCTTTGTCACTCAAATGCATCGCAAAATCACAGTGCACAAGTACTAGTCATACTAGAACTCAAAATTACACGGCACAGGGACGTGTGTGTAATTAACGAACAAAATGTGATGTGTCCCGTGACAGCTTGTACAGGACCCCTTTCCAATCTCAGTATGCCTTCCCACAAGACACCAGTGTACTGCAGCGAAAGTGACTGGAAAAAAGTATTCTGCTCGTGATAGGACAAGGCGAGGAAATTTAGAAGCATTGTCTTCTCTGTTATGGTGGGGTTAGGTATCGGGAGATTTATTGCCATGCCCGTACAACCAGGAAGGTCGCCCAAAATGCAGGAGTCTCCGGGCAAAAAGGGAGACTTGGTTGGCAGGCAAATGGCCTATGTTTCTATCGAATGCAGTGGCAGCACATTGTCCACATTTATTACTCAGACCTTTCGCTCTTATTTTCAAATTTCCATGCAGAGCAGCATTGCAACGAGCAAAAAGTTGCTGGGCGCCTAACAAAGCATGCCTATGCCTTTTCTGCGTGACTGGATTGGACGATGATGCCCAAACTGCAGATGGCCAACACGACCCCTATTTCATGCTAAAATTAGCACTGCTGAGAAATTTTGAGGCTGGTCGAGCATTTTGGTGCAAGTTCAACAAATTTTACGGTTTTGGCGCAGCTTGGAACAAAAATAAGGACTTGCATCAAATTAGTGCAATTGGTGCAGCTGTTGCACCCCTGACTGTATAGCATGTATTTCCTTTTTTATGCATATGACACCACACATATTTAACCATGTCATGACCCCCCCTCACACAATGCTACGATAAGGAGCCTGTAAGATATTGAGAATAAATAAATAAATATTAAATAGTCAATAACTTGCCACAAACGGCAGCTGTTAACAGGTATGAGATAAAAGAAATCTGTCATTGTCGCATTTCACCTAATAGCCTGCACGTTAAGTAGAAAAAAGAACAGTTAAATGAGCTATACACTTGATATGTCAGTTCTTGTTGCATAAATAATACTGCCATGAGCCCTTATTTCGTTATTTTGATGTATTCGCATTTCACCCACAAGAAATGTTAACACCCCTTGGCGCAGGCAGCGTAGCAATGTACGGGAATCTTTGTGATTGTTTCAGATTGTTCTGTTAAGATATTGAGCAGGATGCGAGTAGTGAAGTTTACTAGGGAGCTAACATGAGCATTAGCCATAACACTGGCAGGTTTGATCACTAATGTGTAAAATCACTGGATGTTCCGCCAATGGTCAGATTGCCGACGACTAATGTCGTGCTTGCTGCTTTCGCTGCACTTCTGCTGCTCTTACTGCAAATCTGTGCACTACCCATCATTACCATGGTGGCTGAACGATCACAGCGCCAGTTTCCTCTCTAGGTTACTGTATGAAACTCTATGCCCACGACCTACGAGTAGCGCCTTTGCCTGCCCTCCTTGAAGTATGCAAACGCACGACAGCAGGTGGCCATCACGTGCTGACATAGAAGGAAAGTACAAAACGGTGACACTGTAACTTGTCAAAATGGCTGATTGGGCGAGTGGATTCACAACACTCAAAATACGAGCGCGCAACTTCAACCCGGACTTGGGGCGGTCTACTCGTGACGGGCATTCTTGTCTTCCGAAGTCCCTTGTTTAAGTTACGCGTTCATATTTCAAGTATTATTGTAGGTACCGTAGCAATGCAAGGCAACCGCCCGTTGCCAATGAGAAGCAGCTGTATAAACTGTTGTGGGCAATTAGGTCGACATCACGACGCATGCACAACCCACGAAGCTGTCGTCTGCTAGAGCGCTGACAAGACGCCGGAAAGACGACAGCGGCCATCACGTGTTGGTCCGGGACACCTTCCGTTCTCCCAAGGGCAGCGCGTGCTACGTCTACGAGCCTTCCAGAGGCTACCACAAGTACTAAAACGAAGAAGCCGTGCGATCGGAGAAGGCTTAATGGGAGGCCTAATCTCACAAAAGGCTGGATACGCGCGCAGTACAGGGCTGAACATGAGCACGGTCTGCACCGCGAGTAAACAAACCCTGCGATTGACCTCGCTGCCCGTCTCGATCGGAGACCGCGCGGGATGGAGCACGTGGTGCGAGACGTCGCCTCGACCGCCGGCGTCAAAGAAAGCGTGCCGCCATGGTGGCTCGACTCGCTTCGAGAACGTCACGTGCCGCGTCTAACCGAACGGCCCAGTCGTAAAAAGAACCGGGAGCAGCTGCGCAGCGATCTCGAGCTGCGCGTGAATTACAGCCGGCCGGTGCTAATGGCGGACGCCCACCGCCGTGGCATATGACAAGCACACAAATGAAGGACGAGACGACAGTGCAGAGAGCCACTGAAGACGCCTACAGCTTCGTTTATCGCGCGTCAGTCTCGCAATCGAAGCGCACCGGCAAGCGTGACCGCGCTCACCTAGTTATGACGCGCCGATAGACATTGCCATGTTTGGAAAGGGCACAAGTGTCGGCGGCGTGGTCGCACCGACAATCGCGCGCTGCCTCGATACACCGACAAGAATGACGAAAAGCGGATGCAGCGGCCCGTGCATGCCGCGGCGTGCTCGATGAGCGCGCGGCGCACGTTTCTCGGCTGCTTAGGCCTACGGTGCGCGAGAAACAACGCACTAGGCCGGGCCTCAACACTCACCGTCCCTAGGTGCGATGGTCCTCTCCTGGCTCTTGTTAACCGGTGCCTCCTTGATTTGTTTCTTGCCGGCCGCGTTGACGGGCGCCTTGACGCCCTTCACGGGCACGGGGCCTTTGCTCTTGTCCTTTGCCGTGGTTTTCTCTGCCTTCCGCCGCTCCTTTTCTTCTTCTTGTTGCCGCAGCAGTTCTGTCGGGTCTTCCTCGTCATCGTAGAAGAGTTCATACCTGTTCTTGACGCCGATGCCGTACGAACTCTCCATGGTCAGATCGGCCTCTCCAATCGGAGGATGCCTTTGGATTATAAATCTGACCAATTTTACTACTCTTCCCGCGAATTCATGCAAAATGGCCGAGGTAAACGAACCGCGATGCACGCCGGGAAGACAACTTTTCTCCTTTCCTTTTTTGATCACCACATTTTCCTGCGCCCAAAAACCTTGACCTCAACATTTATTTAAAAAGTAAATAAAACCGGAGCGTTTCATTCGATATAATTTTTTATACGAAGTTTTTTTTGCGAATTGATTTTGTAATTGCCAACAACCTAATCTAATTGCCGCATCGCATTTTTTGTGGCTGCGTTTACGCGCGAAGCGGCTGGTTCGGGCGCGAAATTTGCGGAAATTTGCGCGCGCAAACGGTGATTGCGTGCGCTACCGTCAGCTGAGTGTGCCGACCGCGTGCTTAGCGGCATCTTCGTGGTCTGCGTCGGAAATGTCGTCCCCGTCCCCGTGCAGCCCGCCGATCAGAGATCAGGCGTACTACCCGTGGCACTGGCACGAAGTCGCCGAAGCCGTCGACCTGAAGAGTCCGCGCGCCGGCACCGCGCTCGCGGGCTGCCGTCCTCCGTCGCCGCAGAGCAGCCCGGCGCACGACGGCCAGCGCCGCGGTCGCCCGAGGCTCGATACCATCACGTCTCTGATCCGCGAGGGTTCCTCGTCACCCAGCAACATCAAGTGCAAGGTCTGCAACCGCGTGTTTCCGCGCGACAAGTCGCTGCAGGCTCACATGCGGACGCACACTGGTGAGTTATCTGCAGAAGGAGCCTGTTGAGCCGAAAGTCTGCGAGAAATTGCATAGGCGCAGCTATTTGTCTGTCTTGGAATTTCCTCTAGGAGGGTAGCGAGTTGGAAAATGCTCATGATGGTTAGCGCAAAAGGAACAAAGAAGAAAATTTCCTCACATAGCAATTCAGCAGGCGGCGCACACTTTAAAGCCCGCGCACGTTTTCTGAGGCTAACGCTACTGTGTCCCCTGCTTTCGTGTTGCTCTCCTCGGGCGATCATTTTTTTGTCGGCTTCAGTTGCGTGGTATGTTTCGGTCTTTATAAATCCTCTGCTCCACAATACATTGTCACCGGCCCTTTAATGAGCTAGGCTCGCCGAACGCGAGAAAAGCGCGCGCTTTCCGCGTTTGTAGGCGCGGGTTCGTGCGCCTGTTCGGTATCAAATGCAATTCCATCGAAAAGGAATGGCCAAACTGCATACGTTAGTTGACCTTCGTACTACACGGTACTACGCTGTTTGTGCTCGTTTTCCTTCATCGCGGAAAGAGCTTCGCGCTTTAATTGGTCCTTTAACTGGACTGCCGCGTCGAGATAGTAGCGCGGGCTTTGTTTTCGCCTCGGACGACAGCGTTGCCTGTTTATGTTAACAGTGCAGCGTTCGTAGCTTCACTCTATCTGATCTTTTGTTTGCTGTGCGTGCTTCCACACTTGTGAATAGTTCCCCGTCTGGGTCCCTGCATGGTGACGTCATACAGGCGACACTCGGTCAATCTTTTGGTAACAGCCGTCGCAACTCTGGTGTTTTGTTACATTAATTGACAGTCGCGTTCCTTCTACTCGATCGTTGTAGGAGCGCAGCTGTTGGTGGTTTTTCGGAGCGCTGTTACATGTTCACGTGATACACAAATGCTTTGGTCAGAACTGCCGATCCTCGGGGGCTTATCTGTAATATGTCTGCACAAAAATCTATGTGCTCTAAGAGTAGCATCTGTTCTGCGCGTCTTTCAATTGTTATCTTCTGCGTTGCACACGCAAATGCTCGAGCTCAGCATCTTAACAGCTACGTGAATACAATGTGTTCCGTCAGTTGGAAGAATTTCTTCTGAAAGCTGCGTATGATTGGCTGTATGAAGTGACGCTACCAACTAGTGATTGAGATCTTTTTGGGAGCAGCTGAGCATCTTCCGTGTGTAGCATCCTCGTTTCTGATAAGCACTCGCACGAGGCACCCTTTGTAGCAACCATTGCAGAATTGGGTATCCAGGCCTCGGGTCGATGTCAGCACAAAGTGTAGTCGGGTGCAACTTTAGAAGGTATTTCCTCCACAAAGGCAAGATGCTCACAAGTCTGCGCCAATGGACTCCAGGTTGACTTCACGAGCTGAACAGCCAGGGACCCCGCTACTGGAGAACATTGGCAGGCACGCAAGTCGGACTATTTCTTGAGGCAATCGGGTGACACGTGTTGGCCGTCGAGCCTCTCCCGTGTCCTTAAGTTGTACCCGACCGTAGATGTCTTTGTACACCGTCAACCCAAGTGAATTGCGCTTCACGAGATCAATGTGTAGCAGCTGTGAGGCCGGCCTGGGTGCATGCGCTATTTTTGAAAAATAGCAATAGGGTTGCTTAGCACATGATGTATGCACAGTGACAACACCCTAAGGCACTTGTGTACCTCTGGGGCTTGCCAGACTGATGTGGCGTCAGTCTCTGAGGTTTTGCTTCAGAAGCTGAAAGGCAAGCACCGGTGGTGTAACAGTGACACACAGAAGAGGAGGCCTGTAGTTGTGCCCTATTGCCACAGATTGGCTCACAATCTTAAGAATGTGGCCACTAGGTACCGAATTCCAGTGGTACTTTCTGCCCCCTTCCCCCGGAAACTGTCAATGCTGTGCAGGCGTATTTGTAAAGAAAATAAAAAACGGCAATGTGAAAAGAAACAGCTGAAGGTCGTAGAATGCAGCGGTGATGTGGTCTACAAGATTCCACTCTCTTGTGGCAAAGTGTATGTTGGTCAGTCAGGCCGCTGCGTTAATTAGCGATCCCTGCTGACTGGTACAGGCTCACATTTAGCTCAACACTGAACGAAAGCCTTGTTTAGACTGATCACTGGGGTGTGCGAATATTCGAAATTTCGAATATTTTTCAAATAGTATTTGCTATTCGATTCGCACCGGAATTTTACTATTCGAACTTCCCCAAGAGAAATACAGTCAACATCCGATTGAAAGTGACCCCATCAGGTTTTCAGTATGCTTCACCTCATTACACTCTCGTATTGCGGCAGAGCTGCCTTTCAAGCTCCGTTACAGTCGAAATTAGCCAAGGCACAGTCAACGTCCGATTGTAAGTGGTCCCTAGATTTTCAGTATGCTTCATCTCATCACACCCCCGTATGTGGCAAAGCTGCCTTTCAAGCTGCGCTACGGTCGCAAATGTATTAGCTCAAGAAAACGCTGGTTCTAACATGGACATGAAAGATGTGGCAGAGGTGGGGGCTCAATTAATGCTGTTTTGGACCTAAAATTTTGGCAGGAAGTATGGAAAAATCGGACGCCGAAACTTTTTAGCATCCAAAGTTTCAGATGTTCTTATATATCGACGTCTATGAAGCAGATATGGAACTCCGGACTTGAAGGGAGCACACCCTTGTCTGCCACATCAGTTGGGCTTCCACAGAAGTTGAAAGAGGAGGAGAGGCTGAGGAAATGGCATCTTTGCCTATGACGTGTAAAGTGTTGTCGGCAACACTTTGGTTGCACCAAATCATGTACATAAATAGAATTTGGCCTCTACTTTGCCTCATTCTTGATAAGACAACTATGAAACACCACCCCGCCAGTGCTTCATCAACCTAGCGAAAAGAAACACTTACATGTTGCTATCTCATAAGAATATGCTTTGGACTCCTCTCCAACTTTTTTTTTCTGCAATTTCGCTTCGAAGTATTGGAAAAATATTCGATTTGCACTCACACTTGAATATTCGAATTCGCTTCGCACCTAAAATTTTGCTATTCGCACAGCTCTACTGATCACTATTTTAAAGAAGAGCGGTGACACCTCCACCCGGGAATTATCAGAGGCTTTTTTCATACAGTCATTGGGTTTGCAGTCCTTAATAGAACGTTTTGTTGGGCTAGTTGGTACATGCTTACTGAAAAACCAAAAAGACGCATACCATCAAGGAAAAAGTAAGGACAGGACAGAAAGGACGCCCTTTCTGTCCTGTCCTTACTTTTTCCTTGATGGTACGAGTCTTTTTGGTTTTTCAGTAGGTTTGCAGTCCATTTGTGTTCCTTCTTTAACCTTGTTCAGCACTGAATTTTCCTTTTCGGATGCGCAATCATGAGTGTGCTCGGTTGATCAAGTTGTGGTGATTGCTGCGCATGGTGTACACTACGCGTGTCCTTCCGGTATCTGGTCTGTAACGTAATCATTGACGTCGTGTTACACTGCCGAAGTTGGCGCTGTCATGAGCGTGGGCTACACCTACCCCTCTTCGATGCCGAGAAAGGTGGAATGGCCGAGCGAGCAACCGAAACCAGCCGAAGCAGGTTGTTCTATACCTTGTAACTTCGTTATTACAGCACTTATTTGCAAAATTCTTGTGGCAGCAGTTTCACATCGTACAAGTGCCCAGTTATCGCTTCATCACACATTTTGGACTGCAGTAATTGAAGGCAACAGCATTGAGCGACAGCCTGTGAAACCCTGCACTGTGTGTGTTGTGAAATGTGTCTCTCCTTCTCTCTCTCTCTCTTATTCCCCTCCCCATGTGTAGGGCAGCAAACTGCACGCATAGTCTAGTTAACCTCCCTACCTTTCCTTCATTCCTTCTTTCCCTCTTTCTTGGACCACGGGGTTGTTTACTGGCCCTTTAAGCTCTCATGGGCTGTTACATGAGTGGGCAGGAAATGCTGTCTACAAGGCAGTTCCATTTGGTAATTGTACTTGGCAAGAAGGAAAACTTGAATATGTCAGCTCTTGTGGCATGGGTAGAATAGAATTGCTACATGACATCTTGGACTCGGGTTTCACTAGCTGCTGCCGTAACAGTGTTAGCAAAGTGCTGATGTGTCGAAGCACGGCCAGTCACTGTATTGCCAAAAAATACAGCCTGTAAATAGACTTTGTGGTTCAGTGGCAAGGTTCTCTTATTCGTGGTAAAAGCAGCGTTAAAAGATGGCGACACGACAAGAACATCACAGGACAGGCACTGTCCTGTGTCGTTCTTCGTCTCGTGTTGCCATCTTTTTGCGCTGCTTTTACCATAAGGATCAACCAACTAGCCCAGTTTTGCACGCTATTGCAGTTCTCTTATTCTTTCGTCAAGGTCTCGCTTGTATAAGCCAATTCCTGAGCCCGCACACAGCACTCTGCTCTTGTTCTGCCCCTTCTATCGGGAGCATTCAAGACTGAGTTTTGCAATCAAAACTGCAAACGTACCAAGTTAGCCCACCGGGGCCTGTTTGCTGAGTGTGCTGTGTCAGTTCATTCTTTCCATTGTTTTCTGACATTTTCCTCTCAGGTGAGAAGCCCTACGTGTGCGACTTTCCAGGCTGCAAGCGAGCATTCGCCCAGAGTGGCCAACTGAAGACTCACCAGCGCCTGCACACGGGTGAAAAGCCATTTGTCTGCTCCGAACCAGGTGAGCCTTACTGGGGCATCATCCGCAATGGCCTCCCAACACCTCTGAATCGGAGTTCTTCAATCGCACCAGTTCTGAAATCCACACATGCCCATGGGCAAATTTGTAGAAGGTACCAAACTGACGGGGCACCTGGGATAAAAAACACACATCTTGCCATGGTCACTGCAGTCTTCGGTGTCACTGCATAGGCAGTCCGCGGAGCAGACGGTGCACGGTTGGGAATGTGCGGGTGGCCTGCAGCAAGGTTCACACACGAGGCCAACGACGCCAACATTTGGCCGTGTTGCAGCTAGGGAATACCGACGACAGTGAGTCACGGTCATATTCATGCGGTCGAGCCAACAAAACCAGTCTGGCTGACTGACGCAGTTGGCCGCAGAGTGAAAACTTCGCACTGAAAATGCGATTGTGGCAACAGCTGCGCTTGCGTGCATACTGATTCGTGCACACACACACTCTAAAATTATTTCCAAAGTTGAGATGCACTATCTTTCAGCGCTTCGCATTCATCCAGATGCAATTTGAGCAGGTGTACATCTCGTTCAGCAATCGAAATCACTGGTGCCATAGGCCTAGCACAGCCAACAATCAATCAAGTTCATACGCTACCGTCAAAGTAATTGTTTCAAAGTAGAGCAAGGTAGGCTGCTCTTGTAACTAAGGGATGGCCACGTCAACTTCAGGAAACAATTTGTTAACACAGTGGCACACAAGGCACGAGAAGCAGCAATACGACCCCGACTCTGTACTGCAAGTCACTGCAAACATGATCCGCAAGTAACCGTACGTTCTTTTTCAAAGGTGGCCGGTAGCACTTGCCGGAGAATTCATGGACAAAATGAAACTACGTAGTGTTTGTGCTTGCACTGCTATGCAGGTGAATTTTTCAGTTCTGGAATAACGGCTAAACGATATGTCACAGAACCCAAAGCTTCCACTACACGGAAAGGGCAAGAAAACCGGGGTAAAAATTGTTCGCAGCACCGAGGTAAATACAGTGCCCGCCGAACCATGACTAAACTGCTCGGTTGGAAAGAGCTAGCAGGATTTTGCTGAGAAGACTTGTTATATTGCGCTTGGCGATGCAGTATGGCTAGCTGAGCTCGGATGCGAGCCTGTTGCAGGGTCTCGATGGAATCCAGTATTGAGGGGTGTTATTGCAGAGGCATGTCTAAACCAAGAAGGTGTTCCTGCAGTAACCTTAGTGTCCGATCATAGAGCAACTGGAATGGCAAAGTGACTTCCTGTTGGGACATGTTTATAGCGAAAACCACAGCAGCAACGTAGTTATTCCAGTCGTCGTGTGTGGTGGTAGAGAAGTAGGAAGAAATGACGTCTTTTATGTTGCGGTTGGTGCGCTCGACAAGTCCATTTGTCTCTGGATGTTGAGGATATTCTACGCTTAGGCAAGAATGTTTTGAAGGCCCGTGACATGGATGCCATGCCACGGTCGGTAACCAACAGCTTTGTCATGCCAGGCCGGTATATGAGGGACTCGTTAAGAAAGGTCATAACATGGGTGGCTCCAGAGTCAGTAGCGGCCTGTACTTGTACCCACTTAGTCAGGTAGTCCGTCGCTACAACGAGAAATTTGTTGCCATGCTTGCTGCGAGACAATGGGCCCATGTGATCAATGCCCACCACATCGAACAGTTCGTTGGGAGCGTGTGCGATTGGTTGTAAGGGCACAGGATGTCGGTTGGCGACTACTTTGCGAGCTTGACAGACGGTGCAGGATGACACGTACAAGTAGACATCATCGCTCATGCCAGACCACCAAAACTTTTCCTTAATGCGAGCCAAGGTCTTCTGCTGACCCAGGTGGCCAGCAGAGGAGGCATCGTGCCACATTAAAAGTATTAACAGTCGTGTGGCCACAGATACGCAAGATTCGCTTCCTGTGCGTCGATGAGAAAGGACGCCATCTTGGACAGTGCACGCCGACGAGAGTCGCTCGAGGCAGCACTTGGCTGTTTTGGTATCAGCAGAGAGGCGCCTGACAACGTCGCAGATTTCAGTATCATTTGATTGTGCAGTTCAAAGGTCGAGCACTTGCAAGTGCCGGCGCAGGGTACTTCATCATGACAGGGTTGCGTGAAAGGTAGTCTGCGTGTCGGTGACATGAACCGTTGCGATGAACGGTCGTAAAACTGTAGTGTTGAAGTTTGAGTGCCCACCGGGCAAATTTGGAGTTTAGGTCTTTTCCTGTTTGGAGCCGGTGCAGTATGTTCGAGTGCATAAAACCTCCCTGTAAAGGTGGTTTCACTGCAGCATCGGGGTGCTATGCTGTGAAACCACCCTTTCAGGAAAAATCCACACTCCTGCGAAGCCACACTTCAAGGTTAGACGTTCATATTACCGTCCCCTCAATTACTTATTCGTTAAGTTTAAAAGCATGCTTATATGCGCTAAGTATAGTAATTTTTAAAATGTAACGTATTGTATCAGTTATAACTTGCACCGTACTGCTATTCAAATCTTGCTACTATTCAACGTTGCTTCCACTTCACATCGAACCAAAAAAGTGACATTCACACATGTCTAATCCCAATTCTTAAAAATATTGTGCAAGTTGGTTGGGTCATGACAAAAATGGTCATTTTTCTTTACAAGACGTGATTACTATTAGAATTATTCTATTTGAAATTATTCGAAAATCACTATTCGCTTCGAACCTCAAACTTACTATTCGCCCATCCCTACTTATTACTAACTATGTTATTGTAGAAGCCATAGAATTACTAATCACTGTGTGACAGAAGCCATTCCTTTCCATTCACTTTAAGAAGTGCATGGAAAATTCAAATTCAGTTCCCGGGAGTTTTGATATTGGAGAGCGTGTCAGCACTGTGAGAGATGTGACCGTGCTTTCGAGTGGTGCATGGACAAGCTGCAATGTACAGTGGATTGAGACGTGACAATTTAGCGCATGTTCTTTCATTTCAATCGTCCTCAATTCATGTCACGTCAGTGTATTTTCAACTGGAACACTTACATTGGAGCCAACACCACCTTTACTTTGCCAGATTCGTAGCGGCATGTCCCAGTTATCTCGAGCAATTGTGAATACCAGTCACTGTACTTAATGTTTTGATGATGTATATTTCAATCCGTGAGCATCCTACACAAGAGGCCAGCATTCGTATGTGGCCACTGAGCATGTATATCAATAGGCAGGGAATCCAAAGTGGGTAGTCTTTTGCTGCTAAGTTTTCTGTCTCGTCAGCACTTGGCTAGCCCCTCATTGTGCTCATTCATTCTGTTGCAATGCTGGCCATTACAATCGTCATTTTCCTAACTGCCCAGCAGTCACAAATCTGGCAACAGTGTGCAATGCAGTGCACACTGGACAGCGAAAGGCACGACATGGGGGGCCCAGAAGATGTGCACCTCATTGGCATTTTCGTGTAACTTTCCAAGTGGTCCTAGTGTGCCGTATATAAAGTGCAGGCAAATCAGAAAGACTAAGGGTCGCCACCTATGCAGAGAGACAAATGACCACTAGGGAAGGGTTCAGTGCTGTTAGTGAACGTAAATGCACCTACTATCGCAGCTGTGGTGAATAGGCAGAGATTGAAATTCTTGGGAAAAAGTGGGCAAGGGAATGCTACACAGCGCACTCTCTCGTCACTGAGGATGCACTGTGCGGGAGGGGAGATGGGAGGGGACGTTCACCTCCGATGTAGGAGGTGCTGGGTTTGATTCCCAGTGCTGCAGGGAACCCACTGGTTTTTCTCATTCATGGAGGAGTACCCCGACCGTGCACTCGGATGTTTGTGGGTACTTACCTTGAAAGGCAGCCCCATAAAGATCTGCAAAGCTCTCTGTGCACGTGTGCCTTAACCCAGCACAGCTTTGACATCCCAAGCATCGTACTGCTGCTCTGGGAGGCAGAGCAGCAGTAGTAGCGGCCCGTGCCACTAAAATAGGTAGTACACTCAAACCTCATTATAAAGAAGTTACATATTACACGAAAATAACTTCCTTATATCCGAAAATTCGTTATAAACATATATTCCTAACACTGTATGTATTGCTAGACTTTTCTTCATTTACTTCGTTGTAACCAATATTTCGGTATATCTGTGTTCGTTATATCGAGGTTTCATGTACATGCATGCATCTGGCCCGGTACTTCTCAGAATGAAGTTTATAGACACTTGGGAACACATCCACTCTGTGGGGTATTAACAAAATGGGACCTTCGTGGGAGAGATTCCGTGAAACTGTAAGCTTTTGTGTTGTGAATTTACACCTATTGAAGTTGTCAAAAGGGGACGTTTAAACTCTTGAATAACTAGGCGTATTGTGTATGAAAACGATAAAATTAACACTGCTACATTGCCTGCTATTTTTGTTAAACTGACGCTCAATTCATTTTTAAAAATAACAGTGTCTCGCAGTTAATAGGTTCTGCATCCGTAGTTACGACATGGTGGTCATTGAAAAGATCACAACACTGTAGACACATGTGAAGATAGAGCTTATGTTATCCTGTTGGCAGGGATAAGATCTTGCCATCACTGAAAAAGCCTCAGCTACATGAACATTGTATAGCTGTAAACACATGTGCCTGTCACAGAGCATGGTGCTGCTTATCACTCCATTATGCGCGAAAAATTGGCAGAGATGCTGCATAGAGTTCAATCTACTTCAAGTGAAGTAAGTAGGCAAAAAAGATAGAAAACAGCATAACAACTTGCTTAAGATTCGGTTCCACTCGTGCGCAGTTGTCGTAGCGTACAGCTGCAATCTCTACTGTTTTGCTTATGTGTAATACTTTTGTGTGCTTGCCTTATTGTGTTTCATGAGGCATAGTTGTCATCTTGTATTATATCTTCCAAATTGTAATATCTCGAATGAAAGAAGAGGGGGGATTTTGTGGACTCGTTTCTTTGTTTGACCCAACCTTAAAGGGGCCATGAAGCACCCCTTGGGCTGGTTGAAAAAACACATCCTGCGGAAAGCTGACACGGCTATGAACTACTCTGCAAAATATTACAGTCGTGCACGCCGCGTAAAGGCCACAAGCAGAGCGCGAAGTTGCCGTTTCCTCAGGCGCCCTCTTTTCAAACAGAGGCCGGTTCTCACTCTCGTCGGTGGGCGGGGCGTCTGCACGTTGACGTCGCGGATCTGCCAGTTTACGTCACAAGAGATATAGCATGCTTATTGGCCGATAGCCGGATGAGATTCGCTTCTTGCCACGGGGTGCCGCCACTTGCCTGCGCCGCACTCCTCAGTCTGCTAAATTTACACGGTAGCCGCACTCGCGCATGCGAATCACAGCGGGAGAGTGATCACGTTTCATGACGCGCGCTGACGTAACTTCTTACCCCCGTGCCATCCCTCCCTGTGTAGCTTCCAGTGCGCTCGTCGCCACGAGAAAAGAGAGAAAGCGCTGAGAGCGTGCGCCAGCGCTTTCTCTCCGTAACCCCTGTAACTCGGCTCATTCTTGACGGATTCGAGAAATTTTTGCGGCAATCAATTCGGGAGGCAGTAAACTCCGATACGGAGGTCATTAGATCATTACTTGGAAAAGTGGTTCATGACCCCTTTAATGAAAACCAGCAGATAATGCAGCCAAGGAAGGTATAGGGAATGTTAATTGTACTGTAATAGTACTGTAATTTAACATATGAGATCACTATTTTTGTACTTACCTCTGTCTTACTGTACTGGCTGTAATCTTTTCATTGTTAATCTACTTTGTTTAGACTTTTGTATTTGTCAGGCTTGCACAGTGCATCTATTGAGGCAAGTAGGGTATATGTGAATAAATCGACAACTCAGCCAGCATCGAATAAATCCAGGAGAAGGGCAAAGTAGTTAGTGCCTTGACATTTCTATGTTTTCGATGTTTGTGACATGCAATGAATATGATAGGCAGAGACTCAGTCGGTGAAAGAAAAAGACACAAAATCTCTGGGAGCTGGAGATGCACAGAATTTGGAAGCTGACTTCTTGTGACTTTGCAATCATTTTCCAAACAGTTCAAGTGCTGTTTACACAGCGACAGTGCTGAGTGGAGAAATGTAAAATAGTCCAGAAGATGTTGTCAGGCACAACATGGATGCTTTATACCTTCACGGCTGCTTGGTTACTCACTCGTGAAGTTTCGCCAGCAAACTACGTTCATCTTTCTTTTTAATTTGTATTCAACTTTCACACTAATATCGAGACAGCTCACAACACCTTTAAGCAAGCCCAACACAACCTGCGGCCGCCACCACTTGGAGGTGCCGTATAAGATGCAAACAACTGGTGTGTTTCCCAGATGAGCCTACTGTGTTGCCTACTGATGTCAACACTCCCTTCTTTTCCAGAGTGTGGCCAGAGGTTCACCCACTCCAACCGTCGCTGCAACGCCCATCCGTTTGCTGTGCTTCGACGAGATGATGCAAGCACTGCAGTGGCTGGCAGTGCAGAGGACACGCAAGCAAACTGTGAAAACCAGAGCGAGGCTGTGACTCGGTGGCTCAAAGGGTGAGTGCTCTACGTTTTTGTGCACAATGCGGTATCGAGGCTTGGATAACGGTAATATTAATTTGCAGTATGAATGATTAGAATATACTTAAGGCAAAGTATTTTATTAGCAAATTGTTTAAAACTTATGTAGCATGCTCAGTGCAGTGATGGAAGTGCTGCTCCAATTGCTCCAAACTGCTCCAAAAGAGACATGCTGCTCTAAACTGTAATTTTTGTTAGTAACTGGTCCGGACCTGCTCTGAAATGGCACTGGTAAACTAAAAACAATGAACTTTTCATTCTATATTTTGCGGACATTTTCTTGGCAATGAAGAAAAGGCTGCAGAGCCAAACTGTGCGTGTGCTACCGCTGAAGAAAAAAGGCCTACAATTGTGTCCTTGTTTCCTGCGTGAGAATTAAGCAAAACAACATTGCTCTATTTTGTATGGGACATTGTTTGAAAAGAGGCGCAGCACGCACCAAGGAGATATAAAATTTATTATTTGTTTTACTATATGCAGTGTCATTTCACGCTTTTTGCACGTGTGAAAACAACGCAACTTTTGCGTGCTCCTCACAGTCAAAATGGTGCCTTCTGTCTTCAGGTGAGCGCTCGTCGCCCTCCGGCTTTTTCAATGACTCGTCGAAGGAACTTGTGACGAATTTCACTAACAAATGGCTGTATAAGCAGACGAAGCAAATAGTATGCAATGTTATTATTCGACCATGGCCACTCGAATAATCCAACAGCCGTCACAAGAGATACGGAAGGTTCACAAACCGAAACTAAATTCGAAACGCGTGCCAAACCGGACTACTTCGCGGAGCAGTAGTGTGCAGTAGCTCCGCCCCCGTAGCCTTTTCTTCATTGCCAAGAAAAGTTGTCCGCGAGTATAGTATGTACGATAGTATGCTAGTATGGAGTTTCTGTACTAGCTCCATACTAGTATATCGACAATGCGACAAGTAGTGGCATTGTTGATACAGTCGAGCCCGACTATATCGAACCCGTTTATATCAAATTATCCCGTATATCGAACAATTTCTAAACACGGTAAATTTACATTGAGAATATATATAGCAAAAGTTACTGTTACATCGAACGAAAATAGCAACGACAACCGATATATCAAACTCCATGTGCCTCAAAAGTGCCCCAGCAAGTTGGCTTTCCCTCGCGGTGGCGGGGAAAACTACCGGCGCCACCCTAGAAAAAGTGGTTTAGACCCGGCTGCGCACGGCCGAACACCCCCCTGCAAAAAATGATCCTGGCCTGCTCGTAGCGCTTACAGCCAATCAGAGGCCGTCGCACTTTCTCCAAGGCGCGGAGGCGGTACAAGCGTACAAGTGAGCGCCATTTTTTCTTTCTTTATGCTTGCGGGCCTGCTGCTGCCTCTTATCTGTCTTATCCACGAGCTAAGCGTGGTCCGTGCTGGTGGTGTTGCCTGTTGGCGCTCTGTGTACTTTCTTGGCGCGCTGTCGTCATGGCCTTTGCAAAGAGGCAGAATTTGCCGTTCGCCACGAAACTCGAAATCACAAATCGAGTCGAGCGCGGTGAGAAGAAGTCCGGCGTCGCCACCGCATACGGATCGACATTCGACGAGTTCGTCAGTGCGGACGATGATGTCGCCATCATGGGCCAGCTACAAGATGAGGAATACGTTGCAGACGTCGTGCCGACCACGAGCCAAAGCGACAGCAATAAGGAAATTGACGATGGCCCGTTGCCTACATCCTCCGAAGTGATTAGTGCACTTGCGTTGGTCCGGCGCTATTGCTTGAATATACAAGGCTGCTCCGACTCGTTGGACGTAGAGGCGTGCGTGCTGTCGCAGGCAGCGAAGTTGTTGAAACAGAAGAAAATCCAGGACTATTTTGTTCCAAAGTTGGGCACGCAAGTAAGCCACCATATTAATAAAGTACTCTTCTTATTTGTGTGTGCCTTTGTGTCATTAAATCCTATAGCGGGCCTATATCGAATTATGCCATATATCGAACTAATAAACGTTTTTTGGCGAGTTCGATATACCCGGGTTCGACTGTATGTCTCCAATTTAGCTGTATGTAGCTGTACATGACAGGCAGACTATTTTGGTAAAATGTGTGCGAGATTAGTTCGATATCTTACTGATTACTGACTGCTGGTGGGAGGACTGTGATGTGTGACTGATCACATTTACCACTTTGTGATTTCCGACCTCATTTTTGCCACAAGAAATGGCAAGGCTGTTTTTTCAACCTATCCGAACTTGGTTTCTTGTCTTTCTTTTTTTTTTTAATTTCAGATGCAGGCTATTTTGATGAAATATGAAAATAACAAATTGCTTTGCTCTGTTAGCGATTATAAACTGCTCTATGTGATTCTAGTTTCGTTTATAATTTGGGGCTCAGCTTCACCGGGTTTATATCATTTTTGTTACAAGTACCCGGTATTTTAAATATATAGCTCATCTTAAGTGTTCAGTGACCACCCATCTGCTTAATTGTTTGTTTGTTGCAATTTGCAGTGATAATTGTATGTGCAGTATCTTTAATAATAAGTAGTAATACTTATGAGATGCTTAAATAATGCTTTAAACTTCAGGAGTCGTTTGGAATATTGTGCCATCTGCTCCGAAATTGTCAATAGCTGCTCGAAACTAGCATTTTTTTTGCTCCAGAGTGTGCTCCAAAAAGCAAAATGTCGCTTCCATCACTGTCAGTGTCATGTGGCAAGTTTTCAAAGATTTGCTGAGAATGCCATAGTGAAGGTTTATAACTAGTACACTTGCAGAACTGCAATTGTAGCTGTTAACTTTTTTCACAAAGCTTATTCAGGAGCATATGGCTGGCCTTAACGGTACTGCAAGTTAAAATTAGACACTTGGAGGTGGACTGCAAGTTGTTTCCATTTTCCTGCAGACACTCGACGCAAACATGCAACAGAACGACACTCCCAAAAGCACGGCAGCTGAAACGTGAGCTGGACGCCCAAGCACGCATCGACTCCGAGGAGCTGCTCCAGAAGAAGCTGGCACCGTCCTCACGACGTGACATGATTGGTGCACTCGCACTCATCGAGCTTTCGAACAAGGGCCACGGGTGTGCTCCCGCCGTCGTCATGGAAAAGGTCCAATCCAGTCCCACCTCGATCGACGTTGACGATCGGCCACTTGATCTCAGCGTGTCTAGGTACTACAGTAACGACAGCTAACCATCACCGGGTAGTGCCTCACGATCTCATCTTTGACGGTCAGTGACAGAAGCTTCTCCTGCCCTTGCACATGTGTGTAAAATTGTATAGGAACAATGCCACCTTGTATTGTATCGTTGAGAAGAATGCCAAAGAACTCTGAATCGGGAGAAGAGCTTCGTTCTTGTTCTGCACTAAAAAATGTAACAGGGGGACGACACGGGAACACAGACGTGCGCACGTCTGTGTTCCCGTGTCGTCCCCTTGTTACATTTTTTAGCGCAGAACAAGAACGATGCAGTACCAACTAGCCCCCATTGAATCCTTAGAAGAGCTTCATAGACCGGATTCCGAACAGGCCACTAGCTCACTGAGGAAATGAAACTTCTTAGACCGCACAATGTGACTCAGTGTTAGGCCTCTGAGTAATCGGGCACATGCTATGTGTGGACGCCTATCTTAGGTGGCTAGACAAAAAAAATGAACGTGTTTTTGCTTTTTGGCAGTGTGTACAGGTATTTTGTTTGCTATTGTCACGTTGACGAACGCAACAGTCGATCGAATGATCTAAAACAATCGTGAAGCTTCCAAAACATTGCGGCATGGTCTGCATGGAGTGTTGCAAACAGTCTTTGCTGGTGAAGCCCGAATAGTACATCAAAATAACACGCGTGGCACTATGAATAATATGCGTGATGATTGTAAAAAGAAAGTCATGATGTTGATTGGGAGTCGCCTTCGGTTGCTGAACAGGAAAATAAGTTATTGAAGTTATCATACCACCTGTTTTTTTGAATAGTTTAGCATTTCATCTCTATAAACTGGACTGGGCTTGAGTTGCACAGAAACGCATCAAGTCATTCGACACTCAAGTCAATCGATAACCTTACTGGACATTCAAGTGTTGAAACGTTGCTTTTTCATTATGAAGCCTTTCATCTTGGCTATGTGTCCCTCCACTGAGAGAGAAGTTTTTGTCAAACTCAGTTACACCAATCTTAAAGGGGTCCTGAGCCATTTTAGATGTGAAGCATCTTATAGCGGAGTTCAGTCCGGTGGTGGTGGTGGTGGTGGTGGTGGTGGTGTGCGGCGTGACCACCCTTACTGCGCATGCGCAAACCCTCTCCACTTCCCCTCCCCTCTGCCCTTCTCTTTCCCCTCCCCTTTCTCCCCTCCCTCTCCTATTCCTCTCCCCTTCCCTTTTGCTCTTTCTCCTCCCCCTCTCCACTTCCCCTTTCCCCCCTCACCACTCCCCCTCTGAAACGCGGGCTCTACGCTCTACATGCCGAAACACTGCTTCGCATCGCCTCATGGTCCCCTTTAGCGGGAGATGGTGATTTTTTTTCTAAGTAATCATCGAATGATCTCAATATCAGAGTTTATTGCCTCATGTATCAGTTGCCGCAAGAAGTTCTCGAATCTGTCAAGAATGAGCAGAGTCATGGGGATTTGTCACACGCTTCAAGCGCTTTCCCTCGTCCCAACGAGCGCACTGTAAGCTAAGCACAAAGGGGAAAGGAGTTACGTCTGCAGGTGTCTTGACCTTGAATGCGCGTGATGAAACGCTATTGCTCTCTCCCGTTGTGAATCCTGTGCACGAGCGTGGCTCACTGCGTAATGTTAGCAGGCTAGAGTGCTGCGCCGGCACGTGGAGGCACCCCACGGCAAGAAGCGCATCTGGTCTAAACGCCGCACTTAATTTATGTCAGCTATTGGCCAATAGCATGCTACCCTCTGTTTGATGTCAAACAGCGGGCACCGGCAGCTCGGAAGAGAGAGAGCACAGGCCTCTGTATGAAAAGAGGGCACCCGAGAAAATGGCAACTTGGCGCTTTGCCTCTAAACTCTTGCTGTGTACGACTGCAATATAAGGCTGAGCTGTTCATAGCAATGTCTGCCTTCTGCAGAATGTGCTTCATGACCCCTTTGTGTATGCTATTGTAATGTGTGCTTGGGTGGCATATGCTCAAGTGAATGCCGTGTTGTAGCTGTCACTTGAAATAGCCCTGTTGGTGTTACATGCAGGAATGCCCGCGTGTGTGTTCCTTTATGCTTTGTTGTCTACTGAGGTCACCCCCTTTTCATTCTCGTAAAACAACGTAACACAAAGAAGGACTTACCTCTTGTGCACCCCAATCTTTCTTTAAGGTTGTATTCTAGTCTGAACTTTATTCTTTGATGCTGCTGTTAACATACTGTGCCATCTAAAAGTCCCTCGACTGTCTTGGCAGGCACACCAGGTGCCATTATTTCGGTTATTGGCTAGGAGTTTACGAAAACACGTCTCTGAATGTGCTTGCTCCCGCTGCATAGCATTGAGAATGAATTATTGGAGCCAAATTGAAATAGGGCAGGACCAACCTTCATTCAGCTCTGCAGTGGTGCTTGCGAGATGTATGAAAAGAAACTGCTACACATGCAAACCTTATAATTGACAGTGTAACAATACATTTGTGATTTAGTTCTAATAAAGAACTTGTTTTCATAGTGTGACTATAAGTAGCATGCAGAAAATGCTCTATCGTGTCAGTGAGCATTGTTCCATGCAAAAGCTTGGCAGTGTCATTTATTTTCTAGTTCCTTAGATGTGTGTAGATACTGTTGCTCAACTTCAAAACCGGTGCTTCTATCCTTCCTGGATTAGGTGCCAAATACTTGGAAGCCTTTCATTATTGGTTTGTGTCAATATTATCCTCTTGGCAAACTCTTATTGTTATCAGACAGTGTGCGTTAGACATTCCTTTACACTGTCAACAGATGAAGGCTGTATTGTCACAGCAACGAGAACTCAGTTCGCAAGTTGCATGAGCCCAAGTGTGACGATGGTATATGTATATGAAATTGTCACGTTATCTCGAGCAGCAATCTCTGACCTAGCTGCTAGTCGAACCCACATGTCACAAATTATTGTGTATATTGAACAGTCGTAAAATTCTCTTGAGTGTATTTTTGATATCGAATTACCTATATACATTTGAACCTTCTCATAAGGAACTAGCATGGGGACCATAACTTTGTTATATCCTATACAGTGGAATCACGTAGATAGGATTCTGCATAATACGTTTTTATTTTTGCTCCCAGCCAACCTCTTTGGTTAATACGATTTTTGAATAATACGTTTTATTTTGTGGATCCTGTGACAAACATACCAACATGATTTCACTGTATTTGTTGTAACAGTAGCGATAGAAATAGGCAATCTGGCTCGTGCAAAAATCCTAGATACAAAAAAAAAACAAATTATTCTATGCTTCAAACCTACTATCAATGAGGTAATCCTTGTGGCATTTCAAACCAAACAGACTGAAGCAGGAGAAGGTGAAAACAGAACAAAGTTCATTTGACAAAACAAGCCTGCATTTAATTCACGTTTATTTGAAGAAGGGTGCAACCACATTTGTAACCAAATTTTTAATGTCCAATGCCATTTTTAAAAACAATGCAGCTGTGAATTGCCTTTTAATAATTCCTTTGGTTTTTATGCTACGTTATGAGCCTCGTGTAAACCGAATATTTTTGTTGTAGCCTACATCACGGCAGCGCTCGCTTTTTAAGTTTCATTATAAAAATAGTTAATGTCGCTGGAATGAAGCATGGTAAACCAAAGTTCGTATTTAGTTTGCTGTAACCAATAATTCACTGTATTAGTGTTCATTATAATGAGGTTCATCTGTATAGAACTTTTTTTGTGATCCCCTTCAGATTCAATATACTACCTGGGTTCGACTGTACAACTTTGTGCATTACGTCATTGTATAAAGCATCGTTGCCGTTATTACAGCACATTGATGTCGAATGCTGTACACTCAAACCTCGTTATAACAAAATCGCATCTGACACGAAAATAAGTTCGTTATATCCAGAAATTCGTTGTAAATGTATATTTGTAACACTGTAGCTATGACAACACTATTCTTCATTTACTTCGTTATAACAGATAATTCGTTATATCCGAGTTCGTTATATCGAGGCTTGAGTGTATATGTAATTGTGTCTTGAGTCTACAGCAAGGTTACACTTTCGAGATGCTGCTTGTCATCCGTCCACTGTCTAGAATAAAAAGTATAGCTGACAACTTTTTTTGGTGAAAAATTTTATTGTATGATGTTAATAAAAACTAAATGACCAATTGTTGTTTCTTGTATCTCTGCAATGACAACATTGAGAAATGAAATACAGAGGAGCAGACAAGTGTGCACAGTTATGCGCATGGAAAATGGGAAGGCATGTAAACGTGACAAGTTTTAGTATTTTAATTGCACATGGTGTACAAGAACCTATGTCAATTACTTGAATTTAAAAGCATATCCCATACTTTTGCACACACAACACGCACCTGTTAACTCCTTTAACACGGTTCGTACGGTTCTTTGAAAACCCTTGAATTTGAAAAGCACATTTTCAAGGCCCTTGAAGGTCCTGGAATTGCATTCTGTCCTGGAAAACCCTTGAATTTTGGGACCAGTGCAGTCTAAAGTCCACAGTGCGACCTGCTTCCCGTTGTAGATTAGCATCGATGCAGCAAACTTTCCATTTCAGAAACAATACACCGTGCAAGTTAGCATGCATTATTCTGTTTGTGCATGCCTTGTCCTATCGTTCATTTCACTACTCACCCGTCAGTTCAGTTTGTCCCTCTCCCTACTTATCTCTTTACGACTTCACTCTTGTCTCCTGCATTTATACGGCTTTTCTGCCTGTCGAGCGAGCGGTGCATGTGGTTAGTACACTGTAACGATGTCAAGCTTTGTTAATACCATAGGTCAGCAAAAAATGTGGAGCTCACGCAGACTCACTCATGAAATATATTTTGACCTTAGAGCTCACTCAGACTCGGCAAAATTTTCCTCAAGCGGACTCACTCAGACTCGCTAAACTTTTTCTCAGCCGGACTCACTCGGACTCAAGCTCACCAAAATAATACTCACTCAGACTCACGGCTCCGTCTGAGTGAGACGACTCACGAGTCCGTTAGCGCATAATTAGCTTTTTAAACCATGGTGTCAACGCCAATATCTCGCATAAATGGTGCTCTACTTGGCACCTTTTGATCTCATACCTTCAAAAACATGAGATATCAGTGGTAGCAATCCAGTAAGGACATTTTTATTGAAAGAGATGACTCACACGAGATATTTTTATCGAGAACTACCCGTGAAAGAGTTTGCAAGAGGGGGAGGGGTGTGTCACCTGCCCCTCCCCCCGCATCCCCCTCCATAACTCGCGCCTCTCTTCAATAAATATGGAGCGGGCATATCAACACTAGTGCTTTGAAGTATATGTGTGAGTCAACGGGAGTATAAACGTGAGCCAACATAAGGCTAAAATTAATGATGAAGCTGTTTAAATAGAACCATAGGTCGGCAAAAAAGTGCGGAGCTCACTCAAACTCACTCAGGAACTATATTTTGCGCTTAGGGCTCATTCGGACTCAGACTCGCCGAAATTTTTCTCAACCGGACTCACACTCACTGAAATTTTTCTCAGCCAAACTCACTCGGACTCAAACTCGCCAAAATATTACTCGCCCAGACTCACGGCTCGATCCGAGTCTGAGCGAGTCGACTCATGAGCGAGTTTGCCGACCTAAGGCTAATACTAGAGAAGTCTCAGCACCTGTCATTACCATTTGCTGTGTGTTAGGAACTACTTTAGATGGCTTCTCTACAGTATAATAATACAGTTAAAACTCGATCTAACGAAACCCAATTTTATGTAGTTCCCGATCTAAGGAAGAAATTTGCATTCCCCGGCAGGTACTCATAGGGTTCAACGCTGTTGTCAACCCGAACTAACGAAACTAACTTGGAACCAAAAGCGATTTAATGCAGGTTTTTCTGAAATAAATTAGTAAAAGGAAGCGCTAATGTTTTTTTTCTATTTTTTACACAGATGGATTTTTTCTTCAAGCGCGAGCATTGACGCCATTGTATTAAACCATCCGTCACCCATAGTCATGAGCCTGGTTTTATTTTGACAAGGCTACACGCCGCCCACTGCATGGAACAGCGGACTTAACAGTCGCGCTGTTACGTACCAGATGGCACTATGGGTGGCGGTGGTTTATTGTTCCTCTCAATGCGCCCACAGGAACACTACTGTGTGCTTTCATTAGTATTTAGGCAACATGTGACACTAATTGTCTCCTCACAACTTTATTGCTCGCATTATCACTGCATTCATTCTCCCAGTCTTTGCATTTCGGCTGCCTGTCATATTTCACGTGACTGCACTACGTTGCCTGGACCACATATGTGAGGCCCAAATGTTCGGTACACCTGAACAGACTTTTCACACGAGCACGCTTGGGTTAGTGGTAAAAACAGCGCTATGGCAGATTTTAGGTGCCTCTATGTTACAATTTTAGGTTTCAAAGGACTGAAAAACAACTTTTTCGAGTTTACAAACTTCCCGATTTAACAAAGTGATTTGAGCGTGGTGATGACTTCGTTAAATTGAGTTTTAACTGTATATGTATAAGTGTGATAAATTTAGCCAGAACTTGAAACAGTGTTATATTTTTAAAAAATCCTCATTTGGATGCAGTTTTTTTAGTCCTGACAGGCCCTCGGGATTCCTCGAACATCCTTGAATTTTCTCCTTTGAAAACCGTACGAACCCTGTTTAAACAAATAACTCGCAAGACTTCGTAATGGAGCTCAGCAACTAGTGCCACTAATGAGTTTTCCAAAAGCCACCACGGGCTCATTAGGTGCTGTCATAGCCTCCTTTATATCTTTGCGCCCACCACGAGCCGAGCACAACCGTCGGCAGTCCGCTCGTCCTCTTCCTGGAATTGCGCAGTGTGGTGGCGCCAGTCACGTAGGGCCACCGTGCTGAAGGGCCTGGCGTGCTGCTGCCGCAACGATAAGTTGACTTCTCATGCGTTGCAGAAACGCATGCGTTGCGGAAACGCTTTTACTGTCTGCAGCCTTTAGTAAGCAACACTTCGTTTCGGAAGTCAGTTTGACGTGGAGGCGGCGCTTCACGTTAGAAAGCAAAGAAATTGACGAGCAACACGTCCTGAGCACCCAATTTCTAAGGTAAGCCGATAGCTCTTTGTGTTTACGAGTGTAAATACACTGCGCATGCATCGCGAAAGAGGCATTCAATAGCAAAACTTCATTGTTTTGAGTAAGCTTATATCGTAGTCTTAATCAAGCTGTTTGTCTGAACCTGAACACTGACCAAGCATGGTCTGTATGTCACAAGTAAGTTGCATATTTTGCACCCGTAAGTGCCAATTTTAAGCCAAGTTGGCTATGTTTTTGATCAAAGGTACTCTATCTCAACTAGCAGGTAGTTATATCTGGTTTTACAACTGTTTGATTTTAGCCTGTATCACCGACTGTTGGCCGAGGCATCTAATATGCATGGTTGTTAGTTTATGGACTGTTTTTTTGGCAGATCTCTATGACCTACTGCTGTGTACCATGCTGCCGGTCAGATTCCAAAGAATGCTTCCTGGCATCTCGCTCCATAAAATTCCCACGGACGAAACACTGTGGCAGCAGTGAATAAAAGCCACACGGAGGGACGACTGGGAGCCAAACAGGCATTTTAGAGAGACAAAATTTGTAGAGGGCAAGTGGCGCTGCCTCAAAAAGGTGCTGTGCCATCTGTATTTCCCGAACACCCAGCGTGTCTGAGGCCACAACCTTTGAAGGAAAGGAGTTCTGAAAATGCCAGCAAACGGTCAACGCCGCAGAGCAGGGCCAAGAAAAATTGGCCACCACAGAAAAAAAGGAAGCGCTTAGAAGATGAAGACCACTAAGAGGGGATTCCAGACACCGACCAACCATGTGGAGAAGAGTCGGCCAAAGACAGTAGTCCTTCAAACACATCCGGAGTTGATCAAGCAGCTGTCGAAATTTCCGAGCTGTAATGACCCCCTACACGTCTCCCATACAGATGTTCTTGACAAAGGTTGATGTTGGCCTGTCCCGCCTGCTTGCCACAGAAGAGCCAAGTGGAATAAAATAGGAGCGAGATTTGAGAAAACAAATTGAAGGACTTCGTCAAACAACGGATCGTTATAAGGAAGAGCTGAACAAAATGAAGTCTGACTGGCATTTTGGTGACTTGTGGTGCATGCGGGAACAAGAAAAAGAAAGACACCTTCTAGCTGTTTTCTTGTGGGACCAAATTGTCAACTTCAAGCGAAAGAAGCCAGCATGGTCTGGAGATGTAATTCTTGGGCACCCATCTACAAGGCATATGAGCATGTGCGAAAGGAAATGCTTCTCGAGATGCCGAGCAGAAGCACAGTGCAAAACTACATTGGGAGCAGTTCAGCCGAGACTGGTTTTAAGGTACAGCTAAAAAAAATTGAGGTGCCACAGTCTGGGGTTTGCTCCTTGACAGTCAATAGCGACGGTGTATGTTGGTGGCTATGTTGCCCGTGTCATCAGCGATCATGTGGTGTGCAACAGCTGCTGTTCTCAGACTTGGAAGCCACTGTCTGACCAGCCACTACAGCAGCTGACGCGAAATCAAGACGGGCAGGCTACTACACCCGTCTAACCAGCTCGTCCATGTCTTGGACATTTTGCACCTATTCGCAGAAACTGCTCTCAAACAGGAGCCAAAGCTGGAGAAGCTACCTGCCGTTGTTGATTCTGGCCTTGCACTAACACCAGGACCTGGCAGCAGCGCAAGGGCCTGGCACAGCTGATCGGCTTGAAGTTTATCAGGCCACTACTTGTAACCACCAACAAAATTGACATTTACCAGTCATTCTCGCAAAAGCCTCTGAGCAGAAAGCTTAAAAAAACCAGCTTCTATATATAATGTCATCTTTTGTTCTTGCGTGCCCTTCGGCTGCCACTTAATTAGTTGCCTGGACCTGTGCTTTGCCTGCCAACTTGCACCTAGTTTCCACTTAAGATGTCTCGCTATCCCTTTCATTTGTTTCCTTTATTATGCCGCACTCCAGCAAGAAAAACCGTACATACGTCACAAAATATATCCTGACCTTCTCGTGCAATATAATAAAGATACATCTGTGCCATCTACAACAGCACTTCCATTTGTATTGACGTGTACCCCAGCCCCCTTCTGCAATAATCTTTTGTCAGACTATTCCGCACAGTGCCCACCACAGGGTGTGGGTTCATTTCTCAGCCGCACAAGTCGTGTTCCACAAATACCACTCTTACGTTGTGTGGACCACTGCGAGCCTTTGAAGAATGGCTGTTCTTATTGTGTGAAGGTGCGAAATCAACAAGTGCGGCATAGCAGTGCGATAACCGCGACAGCTGCTTTTTCGGGCCATCCGCTTCTCGGCGCTCAAAAGGGCTCGGCGGCCTCGCTGCCATGAAGGAGAGTGGCGACTCGCCGCAACTCGAGTGATGCTGCCTTCCTATTCTTCTGCCAACGATGTAGTAGGCGTAGAAAGTGTAGAGGAGGCCATGGTGCTGTTCACTTTATGCGTGTGAACATAAATTCCACCTCTAATAGTTCCTAAAACTATTCTATATGAAAAGAACTTCTTGCACAAGTTGTTGCGATTTCGGGAACACTATTTTGGGGCGCTAAAAATGCACACACAGAGTGCCAACTATGTAGAGGTTGTCCTTCTTGTGTAGCATTAAAACTTTCCTGCAGACTGGTTGGTCCAGATGGAACTGTTGAGGCACACGCAGATGGAGAGGATGAAGGCTGCCGATACTTTATCGGACGAGGCCAAAATGCTATACATATCACGTGCAACACCTGCATGCAAAAAACCATTTATCAACACTACCATAAAGTGCAAAGTACAGGCTGATGCATCACATGCACCATCCTTCTGCAAAAACCAAACGATCGTTTTTCCTAAACTACTACAAGGTGCACAACCTACATTTTTCTGGCAAACATGTTCATTACTGCAGAGGAAGAGGAAGCTCATTATGACTCCACTAAAAACAATAGTACTTGTAACAGTGTAAAACAATAATGCTGCAAACTGCTGCCAAACAAAATGCATGACAGGAGGTGAAAACAAGACCAATTGAATACAGAATCCTAGAAGCTTTATACATGGTCATTGAGGAAAGCCACTTCCCTGTCTGTAGGTAAAATTGAGGACACAGGATGAGCAAGGGACGAGACTGACATAAGTGTTAATTGTTATGATACGTTGTTTTCGGAGCAAATGGGACAAAGGGCCAGACCAGTTGAGAGCAGAAATGCAATTTTCTGCATTCTAGATAAACAGATCGGAGACACGTAACATAGGTGGCTCTAGCCATTGGTCTGACAGGAGAATAGGAAATGATGGTAGTGTTGTGCACGTGCATAACACTGACAACAGAAGCAACGTCCATGGCTACATGCTAGCACGGTCTACAGGGAGAAGCATCTGTTCAGGCAGCTTCCTGATTTGTGGTGGTTGTGACTGCCATATAGAAATATTTTGTGATGCAGCAGAGTTCGATAATCCTTCGGTGGGTGCTGCAGCATCACAACAGTGCCTAGTATGATGCACTCAACACTAGGAATGCAGTCTTCATCCGCGGAAATGCTTTTGACACGCATGAACATCGGGAGAGCTGAAAGAGAAGCTCGCTAGACTCAACATCGACTACTCTCACACCCAGTGAACGAGGACACTTGTTTGTTTGTGCCAACAAGTCTTGACCTCCTCTGCACCCAAGGCAGAAATAAAGTGCCAATACTGTTATGTCTGCTGTGTTTAGTGTCTGCTCACAGACACTAAACACTTAATTTTCTGTTTTGCACAAATATAACTGCTTTGGAAAACGTACCAAATCTGCGTTTCACATGATTAAACAGGATCTGTCTTATGGACCCCCTAGACAACTGGCGGCTGCTGTGCTGCAACTGATAGTGCTGAAGCTCTCCCACAGAGTGACTGAGAAGTTCTCTGTCGTGACTAGAGACCGGATTTTTGGCCTCTTTTGTTCCTTGCGCTCCTATCACGTCACTTTGATATATGAGCACGAATTAAAGCTTAGGAAGGGTTTTTATAGTGCTCTTATAGTGCCTACTATAAATGCCTCTTTTTCAGATTCAGCATCTATATGAACACAATTTAACCTCAAATTTCGTTTTTGAGTGCAGTTTGAGAACCTTGTTCATGTTACTGAGCAACACTGACTGTACGCAACTGTATGGGGTTCAACTTAGTCCTCTATTTCAATCAATTTCCGGAAAAGAACCACCAGCAGCAGTGAAACAAGACGCGCCAGCGACTATACGCCGCCACACTGACATGGCGCGAGTGGTTGGCGAATGCGAAAGCATGGATAGCCGTCAGGAGAAAGGAGAGTGAAAGCAAAAACAAAGGAAAATGCGACATGCATGTGGCTTGTGTTTTGTTTACTTATTCTTACGGTGTTGACAGACAGGGGAGAAATTGACTTTTTGCGATTAGATCCGGCCAACACGGGCGTCCCTCCCTTCTGGTCTTTTAGCCAACTTTCCACGCTGAAAAGAAGGAGACACAGCAGTGCATTGATTCGACAGTGCACACTTGACTCACCATGCTAGAGAATAAAAGCAGAGACCGTATTCTGCGAGTCATGTGAGAAAAAGGACAATTGCACAGTTATGTTCAACTGTTGGCACTTTTGTACCACCATAAACACCATTTTTTGTTTTCCTCTAGTAGATACAGATCGCACACGTCTTGGTTTGAAATTATTTGCATTTATGTAAAAATTGATTGTGCCTACACTTACGATGTTGGAGGCCTAAAACGTTGTTTTGCCTGCCTATTTTTGCCGCCTAAGATGCGCTTTTGTAATGCCTAAAAATCCGGCCTCTAGTCGTGACTTACTGAATGGCATTAATAAAGATCACTAAAAAGTTAGACGCGATTGTCATTTTAAGCCACCATGCACCTTTACCAATCTTGCCAACTTGCCACACTTGTCAGAAGCTTTGCGAACAGTATAATGTGACAAGGAACTCTGGCAATAAGGTTATGCTAAAGCTGAAATTTTATATTTACTAGAAACAAGAACAATTCTGTATGTTATCATTGCCTCGTAATGTACACCCAATGCAGTTTCTGCCAATACAGTGGAGTACCAACTACACAGCAGCCTTTGTATTGGCTACATTTTCTCATGCTGAAAGCTTTGCCGTATTGACAGCAGAGTTTCATACAGTAGCAAGGTATGCCTAGTACTGTATATACACTCAGACCTCTTTATAACAAAGTCACATCTGCCACAAAAATAACTTTATTATATCCAAAACTTCGTTATAAATGTTTATTTGTAACACTGTATCTATGACAAGACTATTCTTTACTTCGTTATAACCGATAATTCATTATATCGAGGTATGAGTGTACTACAGTAAAAGCTCGTTAATTCGGATTTCTAGGGACCGGGAAAAATTTCCGAATTAACCGAATGTCCGAATTATCGAATGGTCGAAATAAACACAATAAATGCAAGTTTTTTCAACATACATTTACCTTACAAGGTAATCGCGGATGCGTCTTTGTTTTCGAGCAGAAATTCGCGCGGACACAATTTTTCTGAGCCCTTCAAGGTGCTCAGCAGCTCGCATGCTGTCTGCAGTGCCAAAACAAAATTCTTTAAGGACGATTCGTCGCCATGCATCACTTCCTTGACGATTTGCTCATCAGTCAGAGAGCCGGCAGTGGCAACGCCATCAATGCCGATATAATCGTCGAGTGTCACTGCATCAGGCATAACACTTCCGAAATCCTGCCCGTCATCGGCACCGTCGTTCGGCGACACTTCGGCCACTGCGGCATCGCTGGAGTCGGGCACAACAAAGCCACTGCGCCTGAAATAGTCCTTGGCATCGTACTTGGGCCGCTTCGCCGGCGTTGTCATCGGCGGAGAGTGCGTTCACACGAGAAGTCAGCACAAAAGCACCAGCAACGATCAAGCTAAAGGAGCCGTACTGAATTGTTCCTCGATAAAGCGGCGTTCAACGATGCAGCACACCAACGGGATCAAAGCAACAAAAATGACACCGCGCGAAACCCACACTCACTCTACCCACACGCTATCACGCGCGAAGAAAAGGCGTTCAACCAGTCTCAAGTCAAGCCAAGCCGATAATTGATGTCCATGGCGATGCTGCGTTTGAGCTTCACTTTTGTTCCGAATGGTTCTTTTTTCGTTTTCGAGCCTCGCCAGCGGCCCGAAAGTCGCCGAATTATCCGATTTGCGGTCAAATCTGTCCGAAATAACGAGCGCCCAGTCTCATAGAGTGATGCATATATTTACAGGGACCAGATGACGCATCCGAATTAACCGATTTTCCGAATTAACGAGAGTCGAATTAACGAGCTTTTACTTAGTGCTTCCTCATAATAAGGTGGCGGCACCTAACACAAAAATACCTTTTTTTATGTTTAATAAATTGTTAAATTGCGACATGCTGCACTGTTTGAAAGGATGTTAATCGTAGTCCACATCTGTGTTATCTGGACGATGTACAATTATTTTTACACTGACATCAGAGAGCCATCCTTGATGTCATTTCAACAAGCTGGCCTACAGCTAAGTTCTGCAAAATGCCACAAATTCTGCGAAATACGAGCATTCAGTCACTTGGTGAACACTTCTTGCATGCAGCCTGGACCTACAAAGTTCACAGACTCAACGAGTTTCCACCACCTTCTCCGTCTGATGATGTCCGAAGCTTCCAAGGGCTGTATCCACACTTTTGATGCCTTGGTATCTGTTCCGGCGTTATCTGTCTACCGGTCATCTGTCCTACGCATTATGTGGCCAGCCTAGGTTCACTTTTTTTTTCTGTTAATGTCAACAAGGATATCTGCTTCCCCTGTTTGTCTCCGATTCACTCTGCTGTCCTTCTATACCTTAGTGTTGTGCCTACCATTTTCCACTGCATCACGCATTCCGTGGTTTCAAGCTTCATCACAAGTTTCTTTATTATCCTCCAAGTTTCAGCCACATGGTGTCGCTCAACCCAACGTTTCGACCAAGTGGACTTGTCTTCTTCAAGGCTGCAACTGTTGCAGCCTGGAAGAAGACAAGTCCACTGGTTGAAATGTCGGCTCCAGGGACACCCCGTGTTCACGAATTTCTCATCTCTTCAAGCTGCCATCTTCCCCTGAACTTCTGCCTTTTTAGGTTTCAGTCCCATATGTTAGTACTGGCAATATGCAATGGTTTAGAGACAGCAGTAAGTTGCCAGTCACGAGCTCGGAATGTCTATCGTATGTGCACCAGCCCATCCTTATTCTTTGGTGAATTTAATTTTGCTGAGCAGGCTCACTTGCTAGTCAATGACATAGACATATGTACTTCCTGCACAGATTCTAGCGTGTGTTTGTGAATCACAAACTCCCGTTTCCTTGCTGAAATACAACCACGTTCGTTATGTCAACGTTTGACTCTCGTATGGAAACACTCCACAATGTTTCACTTCACTTAACAAGACAATTTTATTCCATTTTAGGATTTCAAGTTTCTATTTTAAAAATATGTGAAATGATTTTTCCACACCATTCAGAGTTCACTGCACGTGCATGTAAGATGCAAGCAGGCCTGCATAATAGTAGCTTGCACAACACCACTCGCACGATTCTGCCGGTTGACGCAGAGGGTGCCGTCCTCCATAAATGCACAATCGATCTGAATTACCGCAGGCTTTCATATCTCCATAAGCACCAAAAACGGTCAAAAATAAAGCAACGAAACAAAAAATGTTCATAAAAATCTTCCAACAAAATAACACAAACTTACAAAATCCGGATCACACATATCAAACACATCACACGCTCCTGCTGGAATTTTTGTACACTCACACTGTCCACAGCTGGGACAAGCAAATCACTGCCTGATACAGCTGCAAGAGCTGTACAGAACACACGCGAGTTCCAAAATGCAACATCAAACATGATAATTGATAAGCTGGACACAGCTACAGGTTTTCCCACTCTGTTTAATCCAAGTGCCAGTAAGATAACCCATCTGCTAGCCAGTTTTAATCTGAGCACTGGTGTCCTTAATTCAAAGCCAAAAAAGCCACAAATTTATTTTAATGCCACCACATCTAATCCCAGTGCCATCTGAGTAATCTACAAGCTAACTAATTCAATCTTCGTGCCGGCCACTTTAATGCAAGAGCTGTACTTTTAATTCCTTGCAAATGAAATTAACCATCTTGAAAAAGATTCAAGGCACAAATAAATTATTACAAAAAGGTCGTGAAAGACATTAATTATTAAAGGGACACTAAAGGCAAATAACAATTTATGCCAGAGCGAAACGTCAATGTGTGAGAACGTCTAAAACGTCAACATTATCAACAGCAGTGCTCTAGTAATCGAGAAATTAAGGTAAATGTAGGACACCATGTGCGCCACAAGTGGGGCATTTTTGAAATGATCCCGATGACGTCAAGAGTCCCGAGTGCAATTAGCTACTAGTAATCAAACTAGTTGTGATAAAAAAAAAAGAACCGTCCATGCATCACAAGACGTAATAAAATGCTGCTTCTTCATTTCTGTTTGACTCATGGAAAAAAAAGAACCTTTTGGCGTTACCATGGGGAACGGCGCGAGTGATTCAAAAGTTCCGTTTTCACCAATCTGCGCTTCGCTCACACGGTCACGTTTCAGTGGTAGTTTCGGTATCGCGTACTGCTGTGTGTGCTTGGCTCTCGCCAGTGCTGGGCAGTATCGAAGATACATGTATCTTAGATACTATCTTAGATACTCTATGGGTATCTTGTATCTGCATCGCGATACTTCTCGAAAGACGAGTATCTGTATCTGTATTTCCGATACATTCGATAATGTATCATGTATCTTAAGATACAAGATACTTCTATTGCAACACAACCGTGTGAAACACTGATCGCTGGCCAAGCTCCGCTTGTCAAGCTGGTACCGGTGTTACTAAGCCATCTGATTAAGCCCTAGGGCAGTGGTGCAATTTTATTTTTCTTCTATAGTACCCCAGTGAGGGCAGAAGATGAGGAAGTCAAGCACGCGGACGTCTACGCCCAGCCCACGTACCTTTTGTCTGCTCGATTTCTTTTCTTTTTAGTTGCGCCAATGCCACGACACCTGCTCTTAGCCACTGTCCTGCGCCGCGTCTATCGCGCAAATTCTGATATTGCTACAGTGTCGTTATACATACTGAAGATTCTATTGCGTCTTGCGTCTTGCTCCATAACAAAATGTAATGCGTGCAAGAATGGGGTTCCTTTGCGTCGCGTGGATTTTACATATCAGCAATTTGAATGACCTCGTGGATGTAAGTTTGACTTGCATGCAATGAAATTACTTATATGCAAATAAGAATCTAACAACGTTGGCACCACTGGTACTGATGCTAGATCTAAAAGAGCAAGCGTTTACCTAACAAACTATCTTAGCATACCGTATTTTTCGCTTCTTGCTACATTTATTCAAACAGTTTATGAAATCATAATTTGATTATTAGTACAAGTGCTTTCTTAGCTGTCATTTCACGTTCCTTACATTACCTAAGTCTCTGCACTGTTTTTCCGGTCTGGTCACCGCAGTATGTCTTTTGCAACGCGCTCCCAAAATAAGATCTCTGCTTTATTCTTCTGTCTACTTTATTTCCACTATTGTTTACACATTTACACGTTGCCAAGACGATTTTGCAAACAAATATATAATTATGTGGACGTACCTTGAGTAAACAGTACAAAATATTCTGCTTACCGCTTAGGAAAATAACGAAATTGAGTTTGCATTATATAAATGGAAATCATTAAGAGGCATCTTAAGGATGTTAGGAAGGGGATTCGGGAAACATTGTTTTACTGAATGCTCCGGTTTACTCATGAGTGTCCCAACGAGCCGTTTCGGGCAATTTTTCATAGGCACTGAATTTTTTATTGTCTCAACATTTAAGATGACAATACTTCATGCACATAGCTATTAAGGGCACCGTCTGTATTGTTTTCTGTACCCATCAATGTGAATGTTTGATACAGAACCACCTCTCTATTTTACTTATATTTGTTTTCCTGCTTTAGGCCTTCTTAAATATTTTTCGTATTACTAATCGCCACCTAATGGGAGCTATAAGCGGCAATAGCTCGAATAGCGGCGGTGTCCTGCGAAGCTTTGTGGAACTATACAATACGTCTGAGATGTTTCTGTGTTGCACATGTTCCCTCGTTGAAGGATAACTGCTAAAAAGATTGCACGTTAGTGAGTATCTCAACAAAGAATCCTTTACGCCAGCAGATAAGTAAAATATGACAATTCATTGCAGTTTTACGTCATCTACGTATACACCAGGGGTCTCAAACTGAGCTTACAGCCAGCGGGTCGTAGTCGCGAAATTTAGTTGCAAGGGCTGGGACAGTGAAAATGGTGGGAGAGAGTTTGAACAAATTGACGTTTGAAAGGAAGCCTTTCCCATATCTCATATATAGGTCATTTCTGAAGGGGATTTGGAGTCAGGATTCGAGAAACATTGATAGCGATGTAGAGAATGACTGATATCTCGACGCGGATTCTGAAATATAGTTTTTGTTCCACGGTTATGTTTTAGTACATGGTGACCACATGTTCCTCACGAAAGGAATGCTTGAGACCAGTCATGTCCGTGCAGCTCACGAACACACTTTAGAAAATAAAAACAAATGAGACGAAGACAGTGATGTGTGCGGACCGGGCTGGTAGCGAAATGGCTCAAACCCCTAGTATACACCATGCGCACCCCCCCCCCCCCCCCCAAGAAAAAAAAGAAAAAAAAATGTCGCTACCAGCGTTGTTGCTGCTGTACACCTGTCCAGATATACGGTATTGTGCAACCTGTCTTTTACGGACAAGATAAAAGTCCACACCGGTATTTGCGCCGTCGTGAGAAGGCTTCTTATTGAAGTTATTGTGATTATATGGCAACCTGCTAGATGGTCGGCAAGCTGTGCAAAAAAGCAAGTACTGTTGTCAGCGAACTGGACAAATAGTTGTCCTGTGAAGAAGCTAAAACAAACCCCAATAAGTTATTTTGGAAGGAAACTAATGTACTTTGAGCAAGAAGGGCAAAACAAGGACTAAGAGACATTTCATTAAAGTGGAACAAAATAGGTCACAGTTAAGAAATTTTGAAGCAGACATTTTCGTGCATAGGCGTTTGCTGCTACATTATATGGTTCTATAATAACAAATTTGAGAATGTATTGAAGTATCTTAAGATACAACTGCCAAGTATCGTATCGGATACAATTGTTGCAGCAGTATCTTGTATCTGTATCTCCAATACTTCTTGCCTGAGTATCTTGTATTGTATCGCGATACAATTTGAAAGTATCTTTGCCCAGCCCTGGCTCTCGCTATTTTCGCACTGTTGCTACTCTACTGCTGCTGCTGCCCAAGCTAAGTTCTGTTACAGTGAACTATCCAGTTTTGGAGTGGCCCGTGGCTGCGTCTTGGAAAGGTTGATGGCTGCTGTTGCGCAAGAAACCGTAACGTCGGTGGCCGGGCAGTAAAGGCGGGCAACCTTGGGCACGGCAACTGCTACGTCAGAAGGCCCGTTCAGGCGGGTGATTTGAAGTGGCTGACACCGTGCAGACCACTAAAACGCGATTTTCTTTCAAAATTAGCATTTCCTTGGTATGAAACAAGCACTACGAGGTTTCTGGAACGCTATTTCAACAATCAGCGTCGACTTAATATTTGCCGTTAGTGTCCCCTTAACACCTAGATGAGTGACGTGCAATGACAATGTTGTCGGTTCGATGCCAGCCAGTTGCAAGCTGCTTTTTCGTCCACTCCAATTTTCCTTTATCTCATATGTAACTAAAGAATACCGATAATACTTTCCTTGGCTTCATATGCTTGTGCCTAGCAGCAACAACAACAAAAGAAAAGCAGGTTCCTTGATTCCTTATATTGCTCATTTTCTAAAAACAGACTAGTGACATACTCAACCAAAGTGTTTGTAAAGCACCCATGACATCACTGGCGGCATGATGACTTTGCACATTCGTCCATTATTAATTCACATCTTTTATGATCCTCCTTCGTGCAATGTTTACTGGTTGTTTAACCTTTTTCCAGGATTACATTTAATGGCAAGGGGTTTAAAATTTAAGTATTGCTCCTAAAGTGGCTGGTGCGAGGAATTAATTAGTTGGCACGTAAATTAATTCTGGTGGCAACTGGGACTAAAAGTGGTGGCACCTCAATTCAGTTTTTCCCTCTCTGTTTTAAAAAGGCTCCCTATAATATGGTTTCGTACATAGGTCATTTTCACTGGTACTCGAATTAAACCGAGTGAAAAATGTGTCGTATTTGCCACTAACTTAATAATACCTCCTAAAGGAATAGCAATGAGAGATTTTGAAATGGTCACTCTTTCTGTTAAAGAAGTGAGCAAGTATCCTAAGCAAATATTTCAATTAACTTCATTACAAGAGGTTCATTAGTAGGAAAGAAAGTAGCTTCCTTTTTCCACTGAAGCCCAGAAACTTTTATGTCGCAGATTTCAAAGCATTCTCTCGTATTCGGGCCATGGCAGCAGAGTCAAAATTAGCAAATCTTGCCAGAATGACTTGCGCTTGCAAGGGCTGAAAGTTGGGCAAGATAGATTTAGATGGCTTTTACAGCGTACACAAGATTCGGAAAAAGAACAGAGGGCTCTCTGTGTTTGGCCTACTTAACAGCAAAGTCCATTTTGGAGTCCACTAAAATGTGCAATTCATAATGACACAGCCAGCACATGCAACAACTCTCAAGGCATCGCTCTTTTTTTTTTTATTATTTTCTAAGCCTACTTTTAAGATTACAGAATGGTAAATCGCTAATACAACTCAGCTTATTATCTTCTCTTATTGTCCTTTACATTAATATGCAAACTCTCTAAAAACAAGAAAAAATATTGTGAGGCAGGAGAGTACCCTAATTATCACAGGCAAAAAAATGCAAGCAGTATCGTCACAGTTAGCTTAGCAGTCAAATGACGTCAGCTCTGCCTGTTATCACATCTGTCAACGACACCAGGCACAACACTCCGAGACTACTTTTTGTATCAAACTATACACCATAACCTCAACAATAATTTGTCACCATTGTTTTACATGCAGGAAAGTATGTACAACTTTGAAAATGTGTGTCAACATTAATTGAAACATGCTAATGACTTAGAGTTTAGACATAAAAAAAAGCTGCACTTTTGAAGTTCCTGAGAAATCAGTGTTATCTGTGAAACCAGAAAAGACACAATACACAGGTGGACAGACATTATAGTTTTGCACCATTCCAGCATAACACCATACATTTTCAAACACCTGAACACTGCTTAATGATGTCATCCTTAACACTGAATTAAAAGACAAAACAAGGAACTCAAATTTGCAACTGTTGACAGCATTTAAGAGGGTAAACGTTTACAAGAAAAATACATCAAGATTAATGACGTCGCCCAGGCAAACTAATGCCAAGTACAAAATTTAGGAAAGAATTTCCATGTCATTATTTTTTTATGTGATAGCCAATGTCTAATTGTAAAATTAATGACACTAGAGTTTTCACTATTCTATTAGTGTAACCTAAGCTCAGTGTTTCCTTTCACTGTTTTCATAGGAATGCAAGAACGCACTGAAGAATTTGCAACTACCCATAAGAAAAATCTCCATGCCTGTGATTGGTGAGGATGGCTCGGCGGGCTACTAGTTGGTATTGCATCTTAGAAAGGTTACAGTGCACACGGTCAGTAACAAGAGTGAAGAAGGAATAAGACATAACGCTGACCTGTCAGTGCCTGTCCTTGTCTATGAACACTGCAACCTTTCTAATATGCAGGTGACCCTGCCAATGCACATAGAAATTTTGCAATACCAGTGCATCTGTTGCTTCAAGACAGTACTTGAGGCATGAGCAAGTGCAGTCACATGTCGGGAAGTTCCCGACGTGCACACATGCTTGCATTCTCTGTTTATTTGGGTGGGCTTGCACCATCTCTAGGCATAGTTCTTTAATTACAAATTGCAGTTTTTGTTGTCTCCAAGTGAGGGAAGCAATTTTTCAAAGGGACTTGAAGAGATTTTTGCACGCAATTTGTAGCGCATGCTGCTGACCGGATGGCAACATTTTCTGTGAGGCCATTTCATGGATGGGACTTGCGGTATGTTAGCGGGTCCGATGATGGAGGACTTTATTTTAGCGCTACCCTTCACATACGAGAATGTGAATGGCAACAGCAAGGACTGTGCTGCGTGCAGTGATAGGAAGATGGCAGCAAGGAGATGGTCTTCTACTGCAAAACATGCACTGCAAGTTCTGGCCTCCACCATGGCAACTGCTTCGAGCATCAGCGGACTACCAGAATTGTAGTTACATAAGCCTTTGCTTAAGATCAGTGATATGATTTAGCAGATTACTGCTTTGGTTTTTTTGTAGGTCTGCCCACTTAGCTTTTCAAGCTTCCCCAGAGGTCAGCTGCGCGTTTGGCGTAGCGTCAAGTGTAGTGCACGATTTTAACAGGCGACAATAAAAGCGCGCTCCACCGCCGTTCGCTGCCACCTCGTGCGGGACCGCTTTCAAGAGTGCGGCATGGGCGCCAAGAAACTTCACGCGCGCTGACTACCTCGCCAAACGCACGCGTATGGTACGGCAAGCACAGCATCATAGAGAAGTGTTGCATGCAGGAAGCTAGGTATCGCCGCGTTGGCGCAACGAGTTATTCGCCTCACCCTTGCACGGTATAGGGCATAGTGGTACGAATACTCCCACGGCAAACGCGGTCGTAGATGACCACACGCAGCAGTGTCGACATGAAAATCAGAGCGACTGGAGGAACACGCTATGCACAACAAGAAACCTGAGAGTCAACCCCGCTACACATGCCACTCGATAGTTTTCGCTAGCGACAGCAGCCCCAGAACACACAGCCTAGCGTGTAGAACCAGCATGCTTGGGGCATGGCAGCACATTTTTGGGGAGGGTCACGCATATTTACAACAGCCCAGAGGAGATGATGGCAGCACCTCTATGCACATTCATTGAAAAGTTGCATAGAAACACAGTTAGGCACGTCTATGTGTTCTGCGAACGTCCCATTTTCTTGGTATCCCAGGCACTGCTTGGAAAATCATGTCAACTCTGCCTTTTTTCCCACTGAAGCTGATGCGGGCATCATAATTCTTGCTTTGAGGCT
Source organism: Rhipicephalus sanguineus (assembly GCF_013339695.2). Lineage (NCBI taxonomy): Eukaryota > Metazoa > Arthropoda > Arachnida > Ixodida > Ixodidae > Rhipicephalus > Rhipicephalus sanguineus. The sequence continues at coordinate 152,732,171 of NC_051184.2, read as the reverse complement.
GTTTTGGAGCAACTTGGTGCAATTTTTGCAATTTTTATGCCTTTGGAGCAGCTTGGCACAGGAAAATGAAATTGTGTCAAAAATATGCGCAGTGTCAAAAATATGTGTCAAAAATAGGCACAATATGCGCAGACGTCTCACCCCTGCACACATTTCAACTTCAAATGCAGTGCCATTAGCACTTAACGGGACGTTAAAGCAAAGAGAAATTTATGTAAGAGTGAAAGGTCAATTAGAATGTCTAAAATGTCATATTATCAATAGCAGTGCTCTAGTAATCGAGAATTAAGGTAAATGTAGGACACTATATGTGCCACCAGCGGGGGCGTTTTGGAACGAGCCCGTGATGTCAAGAGTCCAGAGTACAAGTTATCACTAGTATTCAAGCTATTACTCATGATAAAAAAAAGAACATTCCGAGCATTGCAAGACGTGATAAAATGGTGCTTGCGAGTTTCTGTTCGATTCGTGGAAAATAGAACTTGACGTCGCAGTAGAGAACGGTGTGGGTTGTGCAAAAGTTCAGTTTTCGCAGGGCTGCGCTCTGCTTGCATGGTTGCATCTCAGTCGTAGTTTCGCTATCGCGTACTGCTGCGTGTGCCTTGCATCAGGCCCGTAGCCAGGAATTTTTTTTGGGGGGGCCCACTTGTTGAAAACCTTGACTATTTGAAAAAAACGCCTATATTCATCATTTACTTTCGATAAAACACCATGTGTCATCAAAATTTCGGGGGGGGGGGGTGCTGGGCCCCCCCACTGGCTACGGGCCTGCCTTGCATGCTCATTAAAGTTGCTCTAACGGAATTTTCGATGAAATGCAGTGTCTATGTGATGTTGTGTAATGTGCCCTTCAGAGCAGAAACCACAGCGTCGGTTGCCGGGCAGTAAAGGCAGGCAACATTGGGCAAGGCAAACGCTACGTCAGGAGGCCTTTTCTGGTGCGCGATTTGAAGTGCGCTAATGCTGTGTTGACCACTTAAACGTGATCTTCATTCAAAATAAGCATTTCCTTGGCACGAAACAAGCACTACAAGGTTTCTGGAACGCTATTTCGACAATCAACGTCGACTTTTGCCTTTAGTGTCCCTTTAACGGCACTTAATTATCACAGATGTGTGCGCTCATGATTTATAAACGCAGAGTGCATCGGCAGGCTGTGAAACACTGAAGCCCTGCAATAGGAATGCGATGCAGAGAAGTTGCTAAGGGTGTGAGTGTGTGCGTCTCTGTGAGCAAATACAAGCAGTGTGTGGTAAGCTCTTTCATTCACATAGCGCCTAGCTGAGAAGTACCGCAGATGTGGTGGTGTCCACAAGGCCGAAGAATAGAAAGAGTGCACTGCCTACCACACTGCACAGTGTTGACCAATCTACCTGGCAAATGAGAGCACAGCGATAAGCTGCACCTTCACTGGCACAAACCAGCCACCGTGCCAACTTCCGAGGAAGCAAGATCAAATAATGCTAGAATGTCGTCGTGTCGATAACATGTTCTCTGTGTGGCAGTCCACCAAGCAAACAGCACAACATTAGAGCAAATGGTATATCGTAAGCATCTAGCAACAGGCCCTTCCTTAATGCTTATTTTAGTCGCTGGGTTCCTAGATGAAAATAAGGCTTGATCATAAAATGGAGAGCCCACTTATAAGAGACCCCTCGTATAAGGGACACAGACTGGTTATGTCTCTTACGAAAGGGCTCAACTCTAGTAACACGAAATGAATCTTGGAAATGTGCAAACAGCTCACATTCACCACTGCACAGGAACAGCTGTGCGGAATGTATGATCAGCTTCCTTGAGTTCCACCCACTCCTGGCTGAACGCAACCATGTCATGCACTGACAGAGGTGTGACCAATATCATCCAAACAAGATTAAATCATTACGAGCCCGCCCAATTTCCCAGGTAGGTAAATGCAACATGCCAGTTTGCCTGGAATAGCAGTGCGTACCAAGAGAAAACTTTCAGTCATCAAAGTGGGCCACTAAAATCATCAACATAACAAATGCACAGCAGCTCACATCATCTTGTACAACCATCACCACCTAATGCCATCCCATCAAAAGTTGTCTTTTGCGGAACAACACTTGTATGCATGAAAGAGTATTACCTGACACAACACACAGTTTCACCGTTCTCCATTCTTTCGACACAGTTTCACCGTTCTCCATTCTTTCGGCACAATTTCACCACAACTCCAACCACCACAATTTCAACACAATTTCATCATTCTTTCGACAACCCAGTGGATTGTGGTCTGCATACGCCACCACAGCTGGCTGTTACGGCCACTTCATATTACATCAGACGCTGAACGTTTTTTTACAGTTACCTATACGAGAAAAAACTCAGGTATGCAAGGGAAAAACAGAGTACCTGCTGGTTGTTACTGAGCAGTAAGCAACCAGCTAATTGTGCTGAAACATGCTTTTGGAAGGCAATGAATTCTTATAAAAAAAAATTAAAGTGCCTCACAGAAATATTCTTTTAACTTCTCAGTATGGGTATAGCTAGATATCAAGAGCAGAATGTTTCCAATCCATGTTCCAAGATGCACACAGTGCAGCAATTTCAGTCCTTACTGATGCAGCATAAGCAGATCTCTCTCAGAAGTGTGCAACCCTTATCAAAGGCACATTTAATTAGCTTCATCATTAATTAAGGATGTACAAATGAACACTTCTTAGATTGAACTAGTGGTGCCAGGAAAGAATGAAATTGAATTTCGAGTACGTCTTTTAGTATTGAACAGGGCATTTTACAATTAATATACCATGGTGCTCACATCCTAGTATTCAAAATTTTATGGCTAGAAACACACATCAGGGCCAAATGAACGAGTTATTTACATGCACTAAAGTCTTCACTGACTGCGAATGATCATTCTATAGGCCAGTAAAGTATAGGCTGTTCTACTTAAACTCCTTATGTTTTATGCCAATACTATGCCCATGGGAGTGAAACATGGCATACTTTTTCACCAATTTTTTGTATATTTCGGTACAGTTCACACATTAAAAGACTGGAAAAATATTTGCCTTGATGAATAGCTAGTATTTCATTCAAAGACCAAGTCATATGAAATTTTTTTTAACATTCGCACACCCCTTCATTTAAACATACTGCAATCACAGTAGGAAGGATCCAAACATACTGCCCACTTCCAGAGAACCAATGGCAGCTCTCAATCTACTCAATGTCATCAGGGATGGCAACTAGTTCGGAGCACATTTAGATAAGGGTAAACTCCGATTTCACATAACAGAATATCCTAAGCGTCAATGGACTTCTTACTTTTCTGAACATCTTTGCCCAGAGGCTAAACGTACAAGGCATTGTTCATTTTAGACAACACAGATCTTAATTAAAAATCTATGACAGTCAGGCACCTGTTGTCTTCACACACGAACTCTACGGTGAGGCAGGAAAAACTGCACACCCAAAGTTACAGTGAATGAGTAATTAACAAAAACTATTTAATTAAATGTTATTATTAAATTGAGGGCAGTTGTTTACGTGGAAAGTTGCAGGACGTGACAATTAATGGCATGCCCCTTATTTTAGAAATCACTAAACTCTCCTGTTCTTTGAGACATTATTCGTTTAAATTGAAAGCCCCAATCGAGGTGATATCGAAAATGAGCGTGCCGTGTGCGCAGGAAATGTGGTGGCTGTTTTGTGCCAGACCCGAACTTCACATGACGAACTTTGAAAAGGGGCACGTTGCAGCAGAATCTGGTCAGGAAAAACCTCCAGTCGTCTCAGATACACAAGTGGACCGCTTATTTCTTGCGTTTGGTGTGTGGTGCTTACCTGTTTCTTTCGTAAACCCAAAAAAGAGCAAACAACTGTTTCATTTGTCTGCGAAAAGAAGCGAACAGTGGCTGCCCCCCTAGTTTTGCGCTGTAGAGTGATAGAAGAGGTGGAAATTGTGGTTTTCTTAGGTACAGTGTGAAAGAATCAGATAAGCACAAAACATCCCACGCAATAACATCAAATAGTAATCGAACGATAATTCATGGACTTAGCATTAGATCAATATCACAACTCGATCCCCTCATGAGGGCTGGTGAAAATAAATAGTGTATGAATAAGAGCAGTCATTATACCTGTGCACTTACACCACACACACAACCTGCTTTTCTTGTACACAGCACAAATGCTGATGCACACTTTTTAAAGGGATACTGAACAGAAATAGAAAGAAATGCCGAAAACATTGAAATTCCACTCAGAAGACGTAAGACGTGACTGTTCCAGCAAACAGAGTTCGATTCACATGTTTTTTAACAGATGGCTGTATTTTTAGAGGAATGTGATCGCGTGGCGGCTGCATGTCACAGAGCTGCACATTCACGGGCGTGATGTCAAGCATCCTCGCGACAGAAGCAGGGTGCACGCTTTCCTGTCCAGCTAATTCCCTTTCTCCTTCCACAAAAGCACTGAGATGTACTCCACCCGAAAGCACTGTTCGCTGCTAGTGTTGTTTGTACTGGTTCTAGGAACCGCAGCAGCAAGAAGGCAAGTTGGGCCAGTTGGTTGAGATTCATCTTGAACGTCGTTACACCACAACACTGGACATGGAAAAAAGGTTGCTCATTTTCCTCCCTTTTGTCCGTGTCTAGTGTAGCGCTGTACTAATGAAGTTCAAGATGGAGTGGAGCAGGTTGAGAGGCGCAGGTGACGGCCAGCATGGTTGGCGACTCCGTTTTCCGGCGAGGGGGGGGGGGGGGTTAAACGTCACCTCCTCTGGTTCACAGCTGTTTGTGAAAGACGCATTAAATTCATTATTTTCCACCAGCTTCTGCCCAAACACAAGGTTCTGTTAACCACTTTCAGCACCCAAGCTTTCAATTGGGCTGACAATCCTGGTGGCAAAAGTTCAGTTCTGTATCCCTTTAACGAAAGCATTTGGTGGAGCTGGCCATGCTACAAAGACCACCCATCAATACCCAGAAAACAATGAAAAAATCGACACAAAGACACAAGCACTAGCCTGAAGGCTGACTTGCTGGCAATGTCAACATAATGCAAAAAGCACACCCAACAGGGCAAGTACTATTACCTTCGAAATGCAGTTGCTGGAAATGGGCCCCTATTTCACAATACATTCCTTTTTTTGCACCTTTTGTCTTTGATGCCCTATCGCACTTCCAGTGAAATAAACCAACTTACACAAATCATGGTTTTCGTGTTACCTATAGAAAATTTTGCGGAACTGGATAAGTTTCCCGTGCTTCAAACGTCCTCTCTCCTTTCCTGAGATGTGGAATGGCAACTACTAATTTCACCAGCTAGTAGGGGCAACAGTCATCAGGAAAGCTGTCTGCAGGAGCTAGCCTCTTGCCTCCACTTCTCGATGAGCTGCCACCTTTGGGCAGGTAGCGTGTTGAAGTATTCCTGCTGCTTCGCGGAGTAGCGCTCCTCCACATCGATGATGTCGCGATAGCGTCCATCACGCCACGAGAAGTTGAACAGGCGCACGAGGTTTGTCCGCTGGTCGTCGGAACGAACAACATCCACCGGCTGCCTCCGTTGGAGATCGGGCACGACGATGTTGCGGAAGATGAAGACGGCTCGAAATGCGAACCACCCGCCGTATCGCGGGTGAATGCTGACACCGAGAAGCCTCTGAAATATGCAGGGGGCACACAATGTAGGCATCTAGCAACAAGAGACGGTCATTTTTATGTGCACTTCTTTGCTATGCCTAGACACTGAGTAAACAAATTAGGGCTATGAAAGGTCATTTTTCTAGAGAGGAGATTATACTATAATGAGGGTTAGGTGGCCTTGAGCAACTCCAGCTTTGTTAATGTGAAAACACGAACAAAATACAGAAAACAACTAGTATTACAGTGGCAATGTCCTTATTGATGACCATGCATAATTCGATATTATGGAACATTCTCTAACTCTTCCAACATTTAGGAAAAAATAAAAGCGGTACTTTCTCGGAAGTGTGAACAATTTTGGTCTCAAGTGCTCGTACTTTGCACAGTTTTATGGATTGTACGACTGTTTTTGTTGATTGATTTCTGCTTTACTACAATATCGGGCGCATTCCAAATCTGTGCATCTATGCATTTCATTTATTGCGCTCACACTAATTCGGGTTACTGCCGTTTATTATGCTGTATTAACTTAGCTCATGTGTAACTGTGCCATTTGTGCATATGTACAGGGGTGGTCAAAAGTTCCCAGGCCGCAACGCCCGGCCGCGGAGCAGCAGCTCGCTGTTATCGGGGCGCTGCCATCACAATCACGCCTTGGCACACGCTGGCGTCGAGCGTGTTGACGGAGGTGGAGTGCATCCCTCTCCTTTTCTTGCTTCCCTTGATGAGAACGCGACGTATAAACTTGGTGCGTCATGTTCCCTCACTGTCCGTTCTTCGATGTTTTACTACTGTGCAGCGTGTAGCGAGGCGGCAATCTTCCGGAAAACTGATGCATTATGATTGCGGCCACATTTAGCTAGACACCATACACATTACCGTGGTTTTTGGCTTCCTGGACAACAATAGTATCATGTGTTTAACTTTCCACTGGCACTGCGGTGGCTCTCTCAGCCGTCTGCACAGGCCAATTCGCTGCATGCGAACATGGTCGAAGCCTTATCAAGGAGAGCAACAAAGACAGAGGGATACATCCCCCCCCTCCCCCGCCCTCACACACATGCTTGACGCTAGCATGCGCCAAGGTGTGATTACGATGGCAGCGCCCCAATAGCAGCGAGCTGCTGCTCTGCAGCTGGGCGTTGCGGCCTGGGAACTTGTGACCACCCCTGTACATAGGATGTGTATATATATTTGTTTTTCTACAGTTCTCTTCTGTACTTGTGCTGCCAAGAGCCTAGTCAGGCGTGTATAGGCACACCTTTAGCTCCTGATGAAATATCCTTGGAGCAGGAGGTGTCGCTGGAGCCAACGTTTCAACAAGCGGACCTGTCTTCTTCAAAGTGTAACTGGCCACCTTAGCACGTGTATGTGCATGTTTTGTACCCTCTCCTCCAGCGCAAACAACAGAGGAGGAACCTGTTAACGGAATTAAGCGGAACTGCTGCTTAGATACTGCTGCCTCTAATATGACTTCTTTTATACTTAAATTCTGCACTCATGCTCATCTCTCAGTAAACGGATGTCCTGTCTAAGCAGAAAAGATTTTCCTGGTCCCTTCAGGTTCCATTTAACGAGTCTACTGATTATTAAGGTAGCAAGCATAATGCAACGCAAAGTACAAAGCCCACTATTTCACAAGGCATATCCACTCGGGACAAATTTCTAATCTAGCATCAGTTTTAAGAAAATACATTATACAGTTGTTCCAGTTACTTATTTACAAAGACTCTTCTTTAGGTATTCAGGCTCAATGTAAACACAAGAACACATTACATGGAAAGTTTTGTTAATGCATATCTCGAAACTGGCACATCACCTGAATTCATCACAAGTGGTTCATACTTTGCAAAAACACCAGCAACAATTCATACACTAACTTTTGTTTGTTTGTTTGTCTCAGAGATTTAACATTCCAAAGCAACTCGAGCTATACGGCAGGGTGGTTCTGTAAAGTGCACTCACATCTCGCAGCACACAGGCCTCTAGCATTTCACCTCCATCAAAAAGCAACCACCGTGGCCAAGATCAAATCCAGATCATTTGGTTCAGCAGCAAAGCATCGTAACCACTTGGCCAACACAGCGGAATGTATTGCCACACATGCCGTAAAGTAATAAGTACGTACGCAAAAGTTACCAATGCTTTATTCATTAGTCAAATATTCGTCTTGCCTTCTGATGAAAATAATATGCACTCCTAAGAGCAATCTGGCTCGAGAAGTAGAATGGTGCTACATGACGGTGGCAATGTTTTAAAATTGTGTCAATGTTTAAAAAGATCGCCAGGCCTGCGTGCGACACGCAGCACAGTCACAGCCAAAGCTCGAAGAGTGGCCTTTCTAGAGCCCGTTGCAAACACTCTTGGGGTATCAAATACAAGTACACATGCAAGGTATCCACTACGCCATAAATGATATTTTTTAATGTTTTCGTCATTCTGCGAAGAAGTCAAGTACCATAAGGCATTATGTGCCCTTTGTGGATGCTGTGGCTGATGACGAAGAACTATGGCTGAGTACTTCGTAATGGGTGGAGAACTTTAAACCACACACTTGTGCAATTTGCATAGTGTGACGCCTGATTGTTGTTTTACTCTTCTACCACGCTATATTGCATCTGTAAACATGATTCCTTGCCTGACATGATGCCCGTATAGGGTCTTTTTGGGAATGAGTTCCAAGCACTGCCATGGCTCTGCGGTAGAACATTCGATTGCCACGCAGAGGGCCTGGGTTCAGATCCTGCTTGATCCCGGATATTTTTTTTTGCATTATGTGCAATAACGATTGCGGGCACCATGGCGGCGGACAACTATGCCACCAAAATCAGCTGTTGTTGTGGTCCGATAGCAGCTTTCACTGTAAAAGCGTCTGTACATAACGAAGGTGCGGCTCACCTTTTTCGGTGGGAGCTCCTCGTCAAACTGCATGCCCCTGCAGCTGTAATAGTGCACGGCACCGGCCACATGACCAGCAGTCTGCATGATGACCTTTGGTCGCCGGTTGGGATGCAGTTCAAAATCTTGAATCACCTCCAGCACATCATTAGGAAAAGCCTGCGGTAAAAACCAAACGGTTTTCTAGGGTTGAAGCTTGGGCTAGTTGGTTCATGTTGTAACAGGGAAAAAAACAGTGCAAACTAATGTTTCCAGAAACAAAAGTTATAGCAAAAAACAAATATCATAGAACTACACAATAACTGAAGCTGTAGAAAAGAACATATTAAGAATAACTGTGCGAGCATGCTATCTTTGACCTTGTCACAAAAAGAAATAGATTTTTTTAACTGTAGCTGATACGTGCAGCCCGTGCTTGTGGCGCTCAACGGTGATAAACGTTGACGAGAGATAGAGGCATCAATAATGTTAAGTTTCTTAATTTTTTGTTCCATTTCTTTACTGTCATGGTCTATAGTATGTGCCCACATGTCAAAAAATAAAATCAGTTGCAAGTCAGCAGTGTTGTCGTCTCTTCTTCGTCTTGTGTCCTGTAAGAATTTTGTACCGTTTTTTCCCTGTTACACAAACCAAATAGCCTGGACACATACAACTGCACAGCACAGACATTACGCGGGAACAAAGCAAAAAAAAATCCGTCAGCTCAGAGCTTCACAAAGGCGCCAGCAACCACAAGGTTCATCTCGGATGTGCAAGAATAACGCACCTCAATTCTCTGTATGCAACACAATCAATAGATTTACTCTGAAACTGACCAGTAAAATGACACCAATGTTTGAACAGAGAGAGCCTATGTGAAACATTAAACAAGGCAAGCACTTTTGAATGGGTCATGAACCACTTCTCCACGTAATCACTGAATGACCTCAGTATCAGAGTTTATTGCTTCAAGAATTGATTGTCGCAAAACATTTCACGAATCGGTCAAGAACGAGTGCAGTTACATGGATATGTAACACGCTTCCAGCGCTTTCGCTCTTCTCTCGTCCCGACGAGTGTGCTGGAAGCTACACAGGGTGAGATGGCACGGGGGAAAAAGGTCACGTCAGCGCATGTGATGAGCGCACGTGATGAAACGCAATCACTGTCTCCCATTGTGATTCCTCTGCGCAAGTGTGGCTCACTGTGTAATGCTAGCGGACTATGGAGCTCAACGACGGCACGTGGCGGCACCCCGTGGCAAGAAGTGCATGCGATCAAGATAGTGAGCACAGGCCTCTGAATGAAAAGAGGGTGCCTGAGAAAATGGCAACTTGGCACTCTGCATCTAAACTCTCCTTGCCGTGCACCACTGCAAGATTTGGCTGAGCTGTGCATAGCAGTCTGCTATCTGCAGCATGTGTGTTCACATCAAGCCCAAGAGGTGGTTCATTACCCATTTAAAAAGTAATGTGAACAGAATAAGCGAACAATTGTATTTAAATGAATTTTTCTACAAAAAATTGCCGGACCATAGAGTGACTGTCGAAAAAGTGGTACCACCACAGTGCACGCACATCACTATTTGTCGTTTTCCCAATTTTCCAATTTCACCCAATTTTCTTTGCAACTAAATTACTTCACTTTGTTTGCAGGAACTGCCCCGAAAAATTTGCAGCCAATATGAGCTGCATTCCTGGGCCTGTTCTTATTCGTTGCATCTATCGGGATTTTTTTGCTTATGGCCAACGCTGCCGACACCAACACCAGATTTTCTGTGACACAGGCTCCTCAATGCTATAGCGCTGAACAGTGCAGCACATTTTACGTAGCATACACAGAGAAAAACAAACATAAGTGTATTATAGTATTTGTAAATCATGCAACCAACAACTTTTATACATTAACTGCATATAGGCATGAGTAAGTTAATGTTAATAGTACATAATGCAATGAAACATCATTAATATCAAAAAGTTGTTCATTAATAATGATGTTCATTAATGTAGGTAGCAAGGACTGTAGCTTCTGTTTTCCATAATTAGCGCTACACTTTTTTACTTGCATATCTCCAGGTTCACGTACATTATATTTTGTCTTGTTGGCTCTTAGTCCACCTAGTGTTTCCAGCACATTATTATTATTATTATTATTATTATTATTATTATTATTATTATTATTATTATTATTATTAACTATCGAAAGCTTTTATTTCCAGCACAAATTTTATATGTGTACACAGTGCTACATATCCATGTGCAACAGGCAAGTCCCAGTATACAAATTTCCCACTTAAGGTGGCGGTCTCACTCCGGCGGCACGAATACGTCGGTTTTGTCACTTTTCCAGCTGACGCGGCGGCTGTTCTCCGTGTTTCATATAGTTGACTTATATATCATTGAAAAGCTTGATCTTTGTACATTTCAAATATATTTATTAAAAACAAGTCAACCATTAGTATTTGGGGATGGATAGCCAAGAATAAGCGCAAGTTACACGGTTTTGGCTGACTGTGCCTCAGCAGTGACCATTTTTTGAAAAATCTGCAACAGTTACAGCACTGTTCTTTGCACAGCACATTCAAGACATATTTACCTATTTTCTCAACGTAGCAAATTGATGCTGGACTTCTACTTTTTTGCTGCTGAGCTTTTGAAAACAGCCAAATTTAGTAACTTCCGCAGCAGATTGTCCAGTAACTATTCGCTAGAGAAAGTTCATTTTCGGGGCGTATGTAGAGGATAAGATTTTCCGTCTGAATGCTCAATTTCATCGATGTGCACGTGCTACTTTTTAAATTATATTCATCTAAAGTGGGCATTATTCTCAATATAGGGACCTACCGTGGCCCATATTGGTGGAAAGCTACTGAAGTTCCATGGCCGAATTTGCACGTAAGGAAACTAGGGTCCCCGATCTACCTCCTCGACGTAGCGTTTTTCAATAAAGTAAGCAGAAATGCGATACGAAGCTCGTAAACTCTCGTAATTTTTCATGCTGAAAACGTCAACAAAAGCGGAGTAATCTTCAAACTGCGCTGAAATCTCAACATGCAGAGCTTAAAATATAACAGTTACGGTCTCTTTATATAATTATACACACTAATCACTCACAAATGCTGCAGGAACACTGAGAAATCTGCATTATTCCTATCACTACAACGAAAATCTTCCTCTAGCGCCACCTAGACAGACAACACGAAAGCGCTGAATTGGAAAGCTCCCCGTCTCCCCGACTGTGGCGTTCGAAAGCATTTTACCTCAAGGGAGAATGTCTTTTCTAACTTCAAACCATGCCCCAGCATCTGTAAGTCTTCTCTTTTTGTCTGCCCTCCGGAAGGCTGCGTGGGGGAGCGTGAAAGCTGGTGTGAACTGTGAAGTCCTCTGAGGGTATGGGGTGAGGGTCGTCAAGTGAAAAGAAAAGCCGTACCCTTGGAACGTCCCCCTCGTGTGTGTGCGTATGTTTGTGGCCCCACTGAGGCGACCACGAAAAAACGAGGGGTGTGCAACGACGGACAAAAGAAAGCAGAAAAGCGGACAGTGCGCGTGCGATGCGAGGGAACTGAGTAGATCTGCGTGGGCGAAGTATGTTTTGAATAGCACCTCAGTTTTCCTTTTTTTCCCCCTTTTTTTAACAAAAAATGTAGTTTTTGAGAAGTGTGGTTTGCTGGGCTTGTTCGTATGAATCCGCAGCAATAAACATCATAAATGCGAGATGAGGCACACATATATAGGAATGACACGACAACTGTTTTGTACTTGCTGTGTGTTCCTTTCTGCCATTGCTAACAAACTAAACACCGCACAGTTAAACTAACTAAATTAACAATAGATGTATACCTCCACTTCTACAAAATGTAGGTCACTCGAATTTCTTTTGTACCGGCTACCTTTCCTTTATGCGTCGCAGCATTTACCCCGGGCAAAAGTACACTCACAGAATAGATCGAGTAAAAAAGGACTCTTTTTGTCCCACAACAATAATCGTCATTTAATGTGCCTGCCTTTCCTTGCATTATCGCTGCGCGCCCGGCACTTTCTAGTCACGAACGGCGCGTGCGTTATCAGCGTGACAGCATTCCTGATAGAAAAGTGGCCAGCGCCGAGTTTTCAAGAAAGGAAACGCAAGCAAGCCAGATGACGATTATTCTTGCGGGACAAACAGACGCCCTTTTTACTCGATCTATCCTGTGAGTGTACGGCACGGTAGGAGTGCGTGTCGCGAAAGTAACCCATCACGTTCAACTGCGCTTGCTGTGCTCTGTACTTCCTAGATTAGGCTACAAGCGGAAACTTGGCAGGATACGCTCGCTCCGATTCGCCGTGTATCATATACTTTGGCAAGTTATGCATCGGACTGTTTCGCTTCAGGACGTGGGTCCGATTTCCGCCTATGCCCCGCCACGGTGGTCTAGTGGTTATGGCACTCGACTGCTGACCCGAAGGTCGCGGGATCGAATCCCGGCCGCGGCGGCTGCATTTTCGATGGAGGCGAAAATGTTTGAGGCCCGTGTACTTAGATTTAGGTGCACGTTAAAGAACCCCAGGTGGTCAAACATGGTGCTGTCTATAAAGTAATGGAAAAGGAAATGGGGTTGCTTTATAGACAGCACCATGCTTGACGTCTGCATCCCAGGTCAGTGGGCATGGGCTGAAGATTGCCTTTGCGAGTGCTTCATGCCGCTTGAGTTACGTCGGCGGAAAGCTGGTGGAGATACAAAATTTCAAAAAAATATTTCTCAAGTTAAAAAAATCATACCCTTTTGTAACTTTATCTATGTTCAGCTAATACATAGAGCTTTCAAATTAAGTATCGTGCATATTTTTAGTCCGACCACCAAGGCAAGTTTTATGACGATGAATACAGAGCTTTTCTAAAAAAAAAGTGGAATTCGCAATTTTTTTTCAGACGATTTGCTACACCTTCAACGACTAAATTATTTTTCTTTTCTAGTATGTCGAACAGGCTTCCAGTATATAATTAATTTCTACCCTTTGAGTTTGCCTTGTTCCTGGAAAAAAATATCAAACTTTGCAACTTTATTCAATTTTGCTCGTGCGAAAAGCCCTCGAAGAATCGATATGCATAAATAAGTCATTATTTTTACAGTTACATCACTTCATTAGCTTGCCGGAAATACCATTTTATCGAGTGCATGCCGTAAACGTCATTTGAAAAAAAAAATTGTTGTTTGATGCCCTTTAGCTCAGTCTCCGCAAAACTACAGACTCTCACAAACAGGCCGGAAAATTTTTGGCAACAGAAATAAACGAGCAGAACGAGTTTCGAACTTCAAGAAAAGCGTGGAAATTTTTTCAGCCATATTTGTGATGGTCGGAAAAAACGCTGGGTGATTTGGCATGGAATGACCCATACATATATATATATATATATATATATATATATATATATATATATATTTATTACGTTTTATTCGTTTTAGTCTTATCTTCTTCCTTTTCATTTTTCAAACGGGATAGGCTCACCCACACTAGATTTTTCAACCATAGGCGCCTCAGAGAGCCGCACTAACAGGGCAGGATTCCTGCACCCACGCCGCCACATTGACATAGACATGAGGGTTGAACTGTAGTTCTCAAACGGCCCCGCGCGCATGCACAATCTTTGCCCCCCCCCCCCCGCCACACACACACGCAACGGGTAAGCGACAAAAGAACACCGACCCTTTTTCCCCCCTCTGGAAGTAACCGCAAAAGGCGCGGGGACCGGGGCTTGCTTTGCCATGGATGCACCCCTCGCAGCGAGTAATTGCTGCCGTCCAAGCAAAGGAACAATGCCCCCCGCGACCTTCAAAGGCGCGTCGCGGAAGCCGCACTATGCGCTTTGTTTCCTTTCTGCCATTTCTATTTTTTTATTTTATTTATTTACTGTTATTTATTTATTTTTTTCCCGCCCGTATCTTCGGCACCTGCCCCACTCCGCCGAAACGGCGCTTTTTTCCCCGTTTTCTTGTTTGCTTGCTCTAGCGAATGAGCCGAGAGGAACTGTTTGCCGCACTATACGTCACCACTGTCAACTTGACTTATTTATTACTTTCTTCCTTTCCTTCCTTCAACTAAGAGTGACCACGACGATTTGGGATGTTCGCACAGCGCCGTATTTGCTCATAAGCCCTCATTGCTCATACACCGAAACAACGCAGGGTTTCTAGGTTCGGTGAAATATTCTCAGAAAAGTCAGACACGCGTGCTAAGCAATTTTATTTACGTGCCGCTCGGGGTCCGAGCTTTATCTAATGAAGCTTAGACCTCCAGCGAAACGTAAAATAAAATTGCTTATATATATATATATATATATATATATATATATATATATATATATATATATATACGAGAACAGGACTTCCGTGAGCATTTGCAAATCATACATAAAGTGTGAATAGAAGCCCTCATGTCACCATAATTATTTGGACAATAATTACTGCATAATTATAGCATTCTCTCTGCAAAATATTGCTGTCAATTCTATCTCGAGAGAAATAAAATCTTCAGTACATAGTGTCAGGGTGTGTAACGGCATATAGAGTGGTAGACGTAAGTGGCCGTTTACTTGAGGAAGTACATAGAAATGGAACAAAGGAAAAGGAGAGTTTATTATGATGACCGCTGTCTAGCTCAAGCAGATGACTGCGTAGTGACAATCAGTAAATGAGGTAGGAGTAAACGACAGCGACAGATGGGATTATTTACATATGTACACTGTACACGGAAGGATGTGATGTCTCATGGTTCGCTTGTGATGTGGCCTCCGCGATAGAGCTTGTCACCCAACCCCGCATTCCGGCACTGTATGTCACGGAGAGCAGCTGGCCTGGCAGCCTACGTGAGCGGTTTGCAGCGCAATTGTTCCTCCCGTGGAAAGAGCCGCACCGCTGGGGAAAGGGACAAGTGAGCTAGGGTCATCACAGAAGGAGCGATAGAAAGAGGCGTTGTTGAAGGGGAGAAAAAAAAAAGCAGCCCTTGCGGCAGCCAGCGTGGCTCAGCGCGTAAATAGTTATACTACCAAGAGAGAGAGGCACCTCTTTTCTGGACTGTTGCATGGGAGTACGAAGGTTCTCTGGGCCGTGCATTTTTTTTTTGGGGGGGGGGGGGGGAGCGGGGGGGAAGGAGGGGGGGGGGCGTCAAGCACATCTGAAACTTTTCAAAGGAGCAGCGGCGCCCCTGAAAAGAGTGGATTAGTTGCAGCAGGGAGAGGCTCTTCGCTGTCGCGACGGCCAGAGAGCGCATTTTCCTCTCTTTTTTCCAAACGTGACTTGGTGGCGTCTTCTGGTGGTTCAGAATGAAACTACACTGCAGTGGTACCCCCGCCTTAATTTGAACGACAACTTACAGACGCAGTCTTTTAGCATGGCGTTTTGTTTTGTTACCTTGTTGTTGTTGTTGTACGGATCTAACTGTGTAGAATTTATAATGCTCAGTTGAATGTATATGTAACCACTCCTGCTTGGGCCGCTAAATGGGCCTGCAGTATCCTATAAATAAAATAAATAAATAAATAAAGTCTCTCGTCTCTACGTCACCAGACGACTGCAGCAGTCAAGCACTGCTTTGAGCCTCATGCAGCTCGAATAAAAAGAAAGCAACCACTCATCGTTAAATCAGTTGCACGAAACTTCGAGACAAAGACCGGCCACCGCTTCATAAAGGCAGCAGCAGCTGTGCCTCCAGTTTATACCTGGCTTCATACAAAACAGCCAATGTTGCCAAAAGTCGCAAAAGTTGCCTCCACACACCATGCGGTCCTTTTTTTTTTTTATCTGCAGTGCTGTCTACAGAATAGCTACTCCCCATATTATAACCGCTACTATGGATGGGAGGCTGGGTCAAATGATTTGTGAGCCATAAACTACGTCTCAAGCGCGGTAATTCAGGCTAGTTGATTGTTCATGATCGTCAAGACAGTGCTCGTATGTCTTCTAGTGTTTACGCGCTGTTTTGACGATCTTAAACAATCAAAGACGCGCAGTGAGTGCTCTTCGGGATTTTTTATACAACACAAATTTAATTAACTGTTTATAATTGTCATTATTGTTTCCCATCATAGTACTGTGTTATTAATGAACATACTTCATAGTCATGTCATATATAAGTGTGTATGGACTCTATCCGCGGTAATCTATGAGACCACCCTCTATGTATTGGACTCTGCCCTTAGACTCTGCTAATTCTTTATATGCCACATATTGCATTTAAGTACACAGTGCTTCTGATTATTTTTCTCATTTGTTATTATTTTATTCGTTCTAGTTTTCCTTGTTTTGGTGCATTTCTTCACTACTGTCACGTTGATGGTATAGCCGGCTCTAATGTAGCCTACCTTCTTATGTCTTCTCTTTATTTTTCATATTGGAATAAAAAGTAAAAATAAACCACGTCTCAGTCACAAGTGTAAACAACGTGTTACAACCACTGGTCACAAAAGTTTGTCATTCTACTTGTATGGTCGTACAGGTCAGTAATGCCTTCCCTACAGTCAGGTACAACTTTACAAGGTATTTCCAGCTCTCAGGCAGACGCATACAAGCCTGCACAAATAGGTGCACACTCTGGACTGACACTACAATCTGGACCTGGAAAAGGAAAACGGGGCCAAAAACACAAGCGGCACTATTTCTTTAGTTGCGGAGGCTGCTGCGCGTTGGTCATCAGGGCGGGGCCTCTCCCACCTTCTCGAACCGACTGTAGGACAAGCACACAATATCTTGTAACATAAAAGCACTGCCTTAAGCTACACCAAATTGTTTGTTCTGCACGTATGTCTCCTTCTAATATGCAAGGCACTACGTATTACTTAGTCCCAAACATGAGAATACACAGCAGTGCCGGGTAGGTGCTTTGGTCGGTTTAAACGAAAGGTGTCAGAAAGCATGCCTCTTCAGGTGTGAACAATGAAAGACTGTCTGTAAGTGTGTCAAACTAAAACGGCATTTTTCCAAAGCACTCGATGTTTTATTTCAAGAGAAATGGGTAATACGCCATATCGTGCAATTTCCAGAAATTAACCATTATTAGAGAGTAATTAAATATGCATTTCTTCTGTAGTCAGTCATGTTCCATTTTAGGATAAAAATAATCAAATCTCAAGCTCAACATGCATGTTCAATATGTTTTTGGCTGTGTTTAATTTGAGCAAACCAAAACTGTGCGTCAAACATTGCAGTGCCTTCCCATTTTTTATCATGTCAGTGCAATTATTTTCACAATGACAAATGATGGCATGTTGATATTTTGCACACATACTCAACATTTACGTGGCAGTATACAGAACTAAAATTCAGACTGTAGAACTAATCATTTTCACTTGATGGTAAGAAAAAATACAAAAATTTGTCTAACATCATGTACTGCGAGAACATCGTTAAAAATTTTCTTTCTTGGTGTAATAAAACAATTTTAGTTCAGTTAATAAAACACAAGGCACTGAACAGAATTATATAAACATTCGGCCACTATCTCTATTAGTTGCTGAAAAAAAAGTCCACCACGATATGCCCTTAAATACGTGAAATGTATAGGCACCCTGTGCTTCTCCGCTGAAGAGAGAGTCTCTAGCGGCTTAGGTGATTGCAGCTTTGGCTACATAGACTGGTGGCAGTCTTCGCTCCAGCTTGCTTGCTTGCTTGTTTTTTTTTTGGCTCACTTTTGGTGAACAAATGTTTTTGGCTCATCGTTTAATGGTCTCACGTCATAGCAGCATGCCTTGTTGTGCTATGGGCCGCCACAATATTTACAGTAATTCACCTGGAACGAAGTTTTACCACTTCTCGAAAGCTCGCTCAGAGAAGAGACGTCAACGTTGGATTCAGCTCGTTCATTGCAACAAGAATTCTTCATTGTGTTCCACTGAGGGTGTCATGGCATGGTCAGCTGGGAAGGTATTGGAGCACTTTCGATGCAATTGTTAATGACCGCAAGGCCTCCAATTCATAGTGTGTTGACTCATTGTTCAACAACTGTGGGAATATTTTCTATTATCGTCCTTATTTTTGGTGCGCAACCTTGGTAGGCAGTCCAGAGGCCACAAGAAGAACACTAGAATCTGCGGCAGGCATTTCGTGGACGATACTAGGACCATTCAAGGGGACTGCCTGCTTGCTGAAGCACTTCTTTCTTTTATTTTCATTTCCTTTACAAGAGGGCTCGAACAGCTGGCTTATGCCTCTTTTCCAGTCACTGTGTTGGTGGCTTAGACACTTCAGCGGATCTTTGAAGTCCACTAAACATGCACCGCTTACATTTCCAGCTGGCTTAGTGATGCTCTTACAGTAGGGAGATGCTACGATGGACAGACTACAAATGACACAGTTTAACAGAATAAGTGCCTGTGTCCTTCTTAGTCTGTCTTTAGATAATTGATTGGGTTTAATGTGTAGTCTGTCCTTTGTAGCATGTCCCTGCTGTAAGGGCATCACCAAGCCAGCATGAAACAATTAGCCCCTTTCGTCGCATTACTTACATTTCCAGCTTAATGCACAAAGCTACATCTAATGTGTGCAATGTAGCTACAGAATAGAAGTAAGCCTCGTCTTTTTTTTTTTCAGCCAGGCTATATTTAAGCTATTCAGGTATTCTTTCCTTACATTTGGCATACCTATGGTCTCGGATGACTTGCTTACGACTGGTAAAGGCCGCCACGTTTGCTCTTGCCGGCTATGTCTGCTCTGCATTGGTGAGTCGCGTTAAGGACACAATTGTTTCCAGAGAGCTTCCATACAGAAAAGCTGGATAAAGTGTAGGAAGTCCAAGGAATAAAAACCCTTATTTACTAGTAACTTTGACATTTTTGCAACAGGACTTTGATCCGCAGTTGGTGGCCACACCAGCCTCAGTAATGTTGTATCCACGAGTTAATTGTTTTAACATTGCAACATGGCATGTTTTTTTGAAGTAGCCTGCCTTTACTATGTTCATCAAGCAGTGAATGGTGTCCATTTAAGGCTTTTACATTCTGAAACCCAGCGAGCAGTTACAGCAGAACGCGTGTAGACAGTGTGCGCTCACGCGCATCGTACGAACCTCGCAGGAGGGGAATGCTATCAGCCCAGTGACGCGGAAGCGGCATTGAACCCCACTGCGCTGGTGGCACTGTCCAAACACACTGTGCCACAGGGCTTACCCTGTTCCCTTAGAGAACGTCTGACACCGAAATTGCGAACTTGAGATGTTTTGTGACACATGTGGTGGTTCCTCTAGAAATTTGTTTCATCTCTTTGTTGTGAAAGGAAGTTTTGTCAAGTAAACAAAGGCAAAGCATTTTTTTTGTGTGTGATGAGCAAGTTGACAATACCTAGATTTGGCTACAGAAGAAATACTGGCTGAATGTGAATAATCATAAACTATGACCAGGTTTTCCCAAACAGATGAGCATACTCTAGCAGAAAAGTGTTCTGCAGAGAAGCAATTTTAAGCGAGTACAGCACGTCCTAATTCGCATGTCGCACTATGCAATGCTGTTCACATCGCTGGATTTGCTGCAAGCTGCCCAAACCTGGTTACACGTAGAGCAGTCGGACACTCAGCAACCCTGATCTCGCGGCACTCTTCAGAATGAAACTGTTCAAATTCGCGCTGCTCTATGGAAATACATGCAGACTGCCAAATATGTGAGGTCATGCTTGTGTGAAATTGAAGTGCGAATGAAAACGAGCTAACCTGCTTGACTGTGGCGAAGCAGGCCGTCATGCACTGGTCGTACGGGTCCTTGAGCGAAGAGTTGCGATTGTCCAGGATGAAAGGCAAGAAGGCCCTCTCGAACGTCGACGGTGTGCTGATGGCCACGAAACACAGCGTGTCCGGCTGGTGCGGGAACTTGAAGGCATCCGGCACGCACTCGTTGTACCACGAGATCTGAAAGGCACCGCGGCGACAGCTCTAATCTGGTCGAGGCATAAACAGAGCCGCTATCGGCACTCGTCAAAACACGACGTGGCCTTGAACCGCTTTGCGTACTGCAGACGCGCGACTTCCTCGAAGAGATCGAGCGTTCGCTCCAGGCTAAACGCACGTCTTTAAATGCGCCAGTTACGCTCTCGCACTGCGTGTGAGCTTCGCGTGGTCGATGTCAATCAATGTCGCCTTACCTTGAAAGGATACGTTTCGATGCCCACGGGTGACAGCAGCTGCTCTAGCACGGCAGCTACGTGCTCTACCCGCATCGCCACACGAGCTCGCCGGTGCTCCGTTACGATGAGACGGTGCTCCGCGGCGTGTTTGCGAGGAAGCCGGTCAATGGCGAGATGCGCTTCAATAAACCGCCGCGCCACACGCCAGTCCACATGCGCATACGAGAACGACACGCGTACGTGCTGCGGAGCTGCGGATATGCCGGGTGCGGCCTCCGAGATCGGGCATTGCCATCTTGGAGGCAACACCGAGTCACCCTAACCGGGTAGTACAAGAAAGCTTAAAAATAAATCCGATAGATGGCCACGCTCTCGACGCTACTACATATACAGTGGACACACTGTAGACGAGCTTCGAAAAATGAAGCCCAAACAGGGTCAATACGCTTGTGGCGCTGCGATCGGTAGTCTTGCAAAGAGCGGTTATTGTCGACGCAAACAAAGAGATATTGGAGATATGGCGAATTAGTCGAGAGAAGGGTTTCGAGGTAGTGGATATAAACAGGGAGGTGCACAGGTGGGGTGGTTTCCAAAGAGACAATTAATTTCGATAAGAGGCTTGGTCATGAGGTGGGCTGGCGACTGGCAGGATGCGCAGCAGCTTTTCTGGGGGGAACGCGGGCCCTTCGGAGTCCGGGGTAGCTAGTAACAGGGAAGACAACCAGGAGTATTGACAGGTAGTATTGCAAAAAAACCCCAGAAAAAGGGAGAAGGCGCGTGTTGCAATTAGTTACATAAACATGCAGGGTGGCAGAAAAAAAGCCAAATGGTTAGAGATTGAGGAGCATATTAAATGAAGAACAGATAGGCGTTTATGTTCTTACAGAAACACACCTTAGAGACTTGGAAGAGCCACCACATATTGACAGTTATGCTTGGGAAGGGTGCAGCAGGATCATATCAGAAATAAAAGTAGGAATGCTAATTCACCGCGGAGCCAAATGGGTCAGAGTGAATTCAGACTTGTTCAGAGCGCCTCTGGGTTTTGGTAGGGATGGGCGAATATTCGGGTGTTTCGAATATTCGAACGAATGTTACAGTATTCGAATTCGCTTCGATACGAATTTAGATTATTCGAAATTTCGAAGTATTCGAAATGAACGAATATATACATTTGATCGCACATAACCCTCTGTAAAGGTGGTTTCACTGCAGCGTCTGGTTGCTGTGCCGTGAAGCGACCCATTCAGGAGAAGTCTGCACTGCCGCGAAGCCACACTTCAAGGTTAAATGTACTTATATTTAAAAGCGTGTTACATGGGCATATTTGCGCCAAGTATAGTAATTTTTAAATTGTATATTCAAGTCTTGATACTATTCAGGGCTGCTTCCGCTTCATTTCAAACCAAAAAAGTGACATTCACTCATACCTAGTTCCAATCCTTAAAAATATTCTGCAAGGGTTATGACAAAAGTGCTAATTTTTCTTAATAATATGCGGTAAATACTATTCGAACTATTCGATTCGAAATTATTCGACCAAATCACTATTCGCTTCGGATTCGCTTCGAACCTCAAATTCACTATTCGCCCATCCCTAGGTTTTGGGCACAGTAGGTGGAAAGAAGACGTGGCTAGGGATAGCCTACTTGTGAACGGGGAATAACTGCAGTTGAATCAGGAGATAGTGCATTGCATGAGTGCGGATATTAAAGGGCCAGTAAACAGGCTCCGACTTTTTTTAGATGCGAAGCAGCTTTTGCTCGGGGCTGTGTACGCGTCCTTCCCTCCCGCGTCCGCTTCCCCACGCGCATGCGCCAACTCTCCCCCTCCCCTCGCGTGAGCGCCGCCTCCGCTTCATTTGTCCTCTCCCGTTTTTCTCTCTCCACCACAACTGTGCGCTCGTATATAATGCGGCGCGCGCTCGCTCCCGTTGCACACCCCCTCGCAACGGCGCTAGGGAGACCAGCGCTGGATATATTGGCCTCGAGGCCCACCACTGGAAACGCCGGCGCCACCGTCGGCGTGACGTGCTTGGCAGGATCACGTGGTCTCAGCGGCCGCGTCGGCTGCTTGTGGCGCACTGCCGCGTGCTTTGAAAACGAGTTTCAAGTCCCACATGCGCTGCGGTCTGTTCAAATTCGGAAGTTTTCTGTCATTTTCTACTCAATTGAAACCATTGTAATAGAGTGGCTGCCTCCGAAGGCAACGAACATGGGGCTCTACCGCTCGGTGCCGCAGTGCCGCGCTTACGCAAAGGAGCCCAGTGTCAGCCTGCACTGGTAACCGTATGACAAGAAACAGCGTGAAGCATGGGTTGTAAAGCTAAGAACCGTCAAGTAGCCATTTGCTACGAGTCTTCTGTGCAACAAGCACTTCCGCGACGAAGACTTTTGTTACTGCGTCGGGCCCGCGATGTTCGGTGAGTAGCAGAAAGCGCGCACTGAAACGATGGCTCGCGCGCGTTTCCCCCCGGCAAATGATGCTTATCTGCCACAGGATGGTAAAAGCGCTACCTTTTACCACGTGCGATGCCATCTCAGAAGCCTCCAATGCGACCTCTTGATCGTCGGCCCCGTGCCCAGCGTCCACAAAATCGGCTGCAGATGCGCAAGTCATTGTTTAGATACGTTGAATTAAAAAACGCACAGGGTCCCTTATGCATTCGTTAAAGATGACTAGAAGGCGAAAGCCATCTTCTTCTTGTCAGTCGATGTACTCCCGCGCCCCCCTCCAAAAGCGTTCTGCACCTAACGCGGTTTTGCACGGCCTCCGTGACCGATCACGGAGGCAATGCAAAGCGACCATGACGTGTGAATACGTCATCATGTGACGTCACATTATGTGACGTCATAATGACGCTACATATTTTGGCGATCTGTGACGTCATGATGACGTCATATGGTGACACCATCACGTGACGATTATTTTTGCATCACTCGTGTTGGCGCCGCCGACGCGGGACGCCGACGGGCAACCTTCCCATTTGATGAGGCATGCATTGCTTCATAAGCAACATAAATTTTGCATTGCTTCCGTGATCGGCCCACCGGCCAACCCCATGTATTTTCTTAGAGCCTCATTTACTTACGTGCGAAAGATGCCACCCTGTTGGCGTTAGACACGACACTGCTGCCAAAATTGCTGGGATACTCGCCAAATAATTACTATCCTGTTTTGCGGCTGCTGGTTGCTGCAATATATACCTTCTATTTCATTCACCGCTATTTCAAGTTCATGTGGGTCCTAGTTCACCGCCGACGTTTGCAGAACAAGTCCGGCAAACGTTACTGTATTTTCTTTCTTTTCCTAGGCGTCGCATCCTACTAGACTGGTTCTCCTTCCACCAGCAATCTCGAAGTGGTGAAACTTTGGTCTATGAATTTGTTGATGGCAGAGAGCGGCAAGTTCACTGGAAGGCAAGCGGAACGATAATTAAGGAGCATTAAAAAAAGGCGTCGCATTTGCTCACGTTTTGTGTGAGCACCAAACGAAACGAATGCGCTGATTAAAGAAACAGAAGCAGCGGCATTTGCCCGCTGAGAAGACCGATCAATACGCAGTGGGAGAAAACTTGTCAAATGACATTGAAACGTACCCGAATTTAGACCGAGAAAGAAAAAAAAAAACACTGAATCGTCGGGACGGCAGATCACAAAGTTGCCATGCGCACCGAAGCCGCAGTTGTAAGGAAATTGTTTTTGAACTGCTCTGATAGCGTCCGCGCAAGAGTAGTTCTTTGTTTACTGACAAATTCTCATATTTTGCGGCCTAAAGTTCACAGCGCGGTGCCAAAACGCGCTCGTAGCAAAAGCGAAACCATCAGTACGAACATACATGCAGACGCTCATACATGCAGAGGCACCGTCAGTCGTCGCGAACCCGTGCGATCGCTGGCTTGAGGCTTCTTTCTGTTATGCTCCGTTAGTTTATACAGGCAGTCTACTCTAACGAGATATTTCACATAGTTTGCACTCAGCGAGTGACTACCTTTCACGCAAGAAGCCGGTTCAGGGGTCTCCAACGCGGTGACAACGTGAAGCGAGTGCTCGGTTTTCTGCAAACAGACAGCGACTGTAGACTATCTTGTACTTTCAGTTCGTCGAAAATGATTATTTTGACAGTAAAGAAAATAGTTCATTTCGAAAGTACTTACAGAAATGCCCTGGAGGGCTTCCGCGAGGTGTTTGTAGAGCGCCGACAGCAAAACCTATGGGGAGCGCGCCGGCGGTATCCTGCCTAGCACGCAATCGAGGCGCGTCCGATAGAGGGCGACTCCGTAACTCCTCGAGGCCAATACTGGATAGGTGGCGCGCCGAAAAAGGGCACCTGGCAGGGAGTCGCGACATAACTCAGCTACACTGTAACTCAGCCGCTCGCATGCCTCCGCGCCGCCGGCTAATCTCGGAGGCCATGCCACTCGCGCTCAGACGACCGGCCGCACTGTACCGCGGTGAGCGCACGCGCGTGCGCCGTTCCCGTGCTTCATTTTGGCGCGAACAGCTCGAGCAGCCATTGCGCAAGTAATACTGCTCTATGGTTTAGAAAAAAAATAATTTGTCTGAAGGCTACCTTCTCAGGAAAGCACTGCAAAAACGGAGAGAAGGCCGGCAAAGCAGACTACGTCTGTACATACGTCGTCGAAGCGACAGTGCTGTGCCGTGGTGGCGACTCCGTCGTCACCATTTTCTGGTTGCGTCCTGAGATTTGCGTCAAGCTAGTGCAGGCTCACAAGCCTCCATCGCGTACGTGCTGCGTCGATACCAGCTGCCCACTAGTGCAGTAAAAAAAAAAAAAAAGTAAGAGGCAAGGGGTAGCTGCGTCAACGTTTTTCTGCCGTATGCCCAGCCCGCGGTATGTATGCGCGCACGCGGACGTTGATCCAGGCCGTGCTAGCATATATAGCATGCATGGTGTCGCGCTGTTGCTCGAGGGCGCGGGATAGATTCCCGGCCACGGTGGCCGCATTTCGATTGGGTTGAAATACAAAGAACACCCGCGTACTGAGATTTATGTGCACATTAAAGAACCCCAAGCGGTCAGAATTAATCCTGATTCCCACACTAACGGCGTGTCTCATAATCATACCTTGTTTGGAGCGTAAAACGCCAGCAGTTGTCGATGTTGATCAAACACGTTTATTCTAAGCAGACACAGGCAAGAGAAAAAACTAACACAGTACGTTTAGGCGAATTAAACGGCGAGTAAAAATCCAAGACATTTGACCCTTTTCTAGCGAGGCATAAATTGCGATGTCACTTCGCCGCGGTAGCCAATGCACAAAAGGGGTGGTGCCATCAAATTTCGAGGCTATAACAAGCCTGTTGTGGGTTTCCTCTGTATGCAAGGACACTCCACACGAAGGGTCGGGCAGATCAAACGTTTAGTATATATTTTAATTCACTTCCAAAGTGTACCTAAATGCCCATTCTCCCGATCGAAACCAATCGCTAGCGCGCCAACACTAACGTAGATCTGTAGGTAGGGTGGCTCTACTGTAGGATGGGCAACGAAAGAATTGTAGTGACGTCACACCAAATATGCTGTAGTAACGTGAGTGACCTCCGCCACTTCCGCAACGTACGTACCGGCTGTAGTGAACTAGAATATATTCTAGTTCACTATAGTACCGGGAAAGCATCGGTCGCTACATCACTTCCCGAGTTTCGATCGCTTCCTGGCTAAGTGCGTCACAGCCTTGTCTGGTCATGCACCACGCCTCCTACACTTCTACTACGGTCCCTAGAAGAGACCGTACTTCTACGTCACTGCACAACCTCGGCGCCCAGAAACCGAAACCGAAAGTTATCCGCATCTAAAGGCGATATTAAATTATTTAGCGAGAATACATGAATCTTGTTGCGTGCATCATGCTTCCTGGAGCTATAGGAAACGCTTACAGCAAAGAACGCGCAAGCCACAAATTTGGTGGCACCACCCCTAAGCTTCGAATAGTCCGCTGCGTTGTTCGTGACAACTCTGTCTGTAGCACAAGTGAAGTTCAACGGAGGCATCCATCGCGGGGGGGTGCGTATTTCTGATAACAGTTCAGCGGCTTCGGCGAACGTGCCCCCGTACGCATCTCGTAGACACTGGAGAGTCCGGCGATGTGTTTGAAATTGCGGACAGCGGCACAAATGATGATCGATAGTCTCTACACAGTTGCGGTTGTCGCACATTGTTTAATCTGCCCTACCAATCCGATAAGTGAATGAATTAGAAGACGCTACACCGAGCCACAGCCAACACAGCAACACAACAAAAAGACGTGGACAGCCGAAGTGGACAGGACAGCGCTTACTCCTGTCCACTTCAACTGTCCACGTTTTTTTTTTTTTTCAGTGTGCTTCAACCTAATTTTACAAACATGAACGCAAACTAACATGCCCGACTCGCCATCTTGCTCCGACACAGCATTCTAAGCAGGAAAGGAGGCATGCATCAAGCACCTGGCGTGTGACTCCCTTCGTTTCAAAACAGTCGTTAGTGGAAATCGACTCCAATGTGCTGAAATCACTAATAACCAAACAAAACTGCTAAATAATATATTTGGCCCCCCAGCCAAGAATACGTAATAAAAAAAAGAACGTAAATTGCTTATGAAATCACTGTTGCTGAAGTGTATTGCTCACAAAATGGAACTTTTAGAAACTTTCTAACAACATACGCCTCACGATCTTGGAACACAATTCTCAGTGAAAAAATGTTGGAAAAGAACTCTGGTATCATTAAAGAAGTAAGACTAGACGTTCGGAACAAAAGGCGCCGTTTTAGACGGTAGCTAATAATATTTGTGGATGCAGCATCCATGTTTCAAACCTCGCCCACTAAAGAAGGAACGGTTTCAGGCTTCGAAATGCAGCGTACAAAACTTATCACACGAATTATCGTCTGACATTCCTAGAGAGCACACTGTTAAGTTTAAATGTGCCATGGCTAGCAGAAAATATCAACACTAAATTACAGCAGCATATAGCAAAAAGTACAACTAAACCAACTGTAGCGCGAAAACAAAATGAATGAACAGAAAACTAATGGAAACGACCACAGAAATTACAATGAATGGGCCACTTACTAAAATGAATAAATAAAATTTAGGAATATGAAAATACCTGCCTGATAAAAAAAAACTTTCTTTTATGATGCCCAGAATTTAAAAAATGTCCAGCTAAAAGAATAAATACAACGATAAGACACACCAGCTAAAGAAATTGTGACTCTTCTCCATTTGTTACTCAATAAGCACACAGCTATAAACTCAGGATTAGTCAGAGGCAGGTCAGGGTATTGCACTTCGTACATCACATTGCTCAGTGTCAAAATATCACAATGTGTGGCAAATCAGTCTGAACACATGGCTTCATAACAGGTACTTGATGGAAATCACTAGGCACTTCCGGAAGTCTAATACGCAATACAGATACGCACATACGCGCGTTCACACGTGATACAGACACACGTGCGTGCACGTGCGAAAAGACACGCACGCACTTACGTACACATGCGCATACACAGGCGATATAGACACACACGCATATACATATACACGCGCATACAGACGCGCACGCACATACATACACACGTGATTCAGACACGCACATACATACACACAAGCGCATATCCCTTTCAGTCACGGTGTGTACAATTGCACACATCAATTTCGAAGTCGCATCACGCACCGCGTGTTTCTTTAAATAACCTGAAACTTAGTGTGCACATTCGTGCAGGCTTCACTGCACTTCGGCAGTGTTTCTAGTGCATGGATCCCATAACATTGTACGCGGGAAGTCGCGCGGGCTCGCGATGTGCTCTTCTATAGCATGAGCGCTCTCAAATTGGCGATACTTTAAAATAGCGCCATTTATCCTTTGTCAGAAAAGCGCTGTAGTCATTCGAGGACGCGTCCGCCAGTGGCGTAGCCAGGGGGGTGGGTGGCACACTGGAACCGTGCCCCCCCCCCCCCCCGGAATTTTTTTGGCCATGGCATACAGAGCCCAACATGACTCTCGATCACATCTGCCTGCCCGACCCCCACTTCAGATCAAGACGGTGCCCCCCCCCCCCCAAAAAAAAAAAACAAAAAAAAAAACGCCAGGCCTGCGCGGAAAGCGCAGCACAGTCACAGCGAAAGCTGGAAGAGCGGCATTTCTACAGCCCGTTGTAAACTCTGTGGGGGCTACTAATACAAGTACACTAGCAAGGTACCCACTACGCCATAAATCACACTATTTGTGAAGTTGGGAAGCACCTACAACGCCATTATTCATCATTGTGCGCAGAAGCGAGGTTCCAGCTACAATATGTAAGGCATTATGTGCACTTTGTTTACGTGACGACTGATGACGATGAAGAATTGTGGCTCAGAACGCCCGCCGAAAGAGGATAAGAAACTAGCGCCGCGCCGCGGCGGTCGTGCCTGCACGCGTGATGACGTGCGCTCAGTATTCGGTGACGTCAGCCACGCGCTTGTTTAACTGCCAATTGGAGAACAGACACACGGAGAGCTCACGCTGCCTGCCGACACGTATCGAAGAAGGAGAAGGTGGGAAAGCAAACATGCTTCGCAATATACCACAGTGCATGCACCGCGCATATTTCTGTCGGTGACGTCGACAACACTTGCTTTACCTCTGCAACGTCACAAGGGGCCTACGTCTACGTCATGCTAGTGGTTATGTTGATAGGAGTTCAAAATTCAGATGAGCGCTCAGGCTTACTTTAAAACCAAATTAAAATATTTTAAAGGCAACGCTCGTCACTCATAATCGGTCAGAAGTGGCCCCGCATGCAGGACTATCAAACAACACAAGCATCTCGAGTTTCCAAATTGCGTAATTCACATTATGGGACGCCCGGTCGCTATTTCACTCTCCCACCATGCAATATAACATACGTTGACGTGAGAAAAAGAGACAGATAGAGGAGGGAAGAACTTTATTGACACCCTGAGAAAATGGTTGATGGGTTTATGGGCTTCCTTGGCAACTAATGCAAGTGCACTTGCGAGGAACCCACTGCGCTATAACCCATCATAATTTCTGTGAAGTAGGGAAACAGCCACATGCCATTTTTCGTCATTCAACGGAGAGCCGGGGTACCCGCTAAAAACATGTAAGGCATTATGCGCATTTTCTGGTGTTGTGTTTGATGACGATGAAGAATTATTGCAGAGCCCCTTGTAATGGGTTGGAAGCATCCAACAGCCCAATCGTTGCGCAATTCACATTGTGTGACCCCTGGTTACAGAATTCGCGTTGTGTGGTGCGTGGTTGTTATTTCACTCTTCTACCACACTAAATTACATATGTTTATGTGGTTCCTTCTGGACATGAAGCCTGTATAGCGTCTTCTCGCAAGTCAGTTCCGAGCACCGGCGTGGTTCTGAGGTACAACACTGGGCTCCCAGGCAGAGAGCCCAGGTTCGAACCCCGTTCCATCCTGGAAATTTTTTCTTATTTCGTTTTTTTTTCTTATTTCGAGCGAAAATGGTTACCAGGGGAGAAATTTTTTCGGGGGGGGGGGGGTTCAGCCATACTTTATTTATGTTCGTACGTGCGTTTGTATGTGCGCGTGCCTATATACGCAAGCAAAACTGAAAAATTTCGGTGGGGGGGGGGGGGTCTGAACCCCCCCCCCCCCACCTTGGCTACGCCCCTGGTGGTTACGGACACCGGCGGCGGCGGCAGTGGCGGCGGCGGACAACTACGGCGCCAAAAACGGCCGTTGTAATGATCTCATAACAGCTTTCGCTGTAAAAAATTTCTGGCTACGCCCCTGGCGTCCGCTCCACGGCTATCGTGGAGCGAACGCCTTCAACGCCGTCATTCACCTGTGTGTTGCGTTCATGCATTCATAGACAGCGCTGCGCCGCTTCGTCTTGTACGTGTGTAATTAATAGGTGTCAGCACACTGCAAGCGATTTTCTTGTTGAAAGCTTTGAGAGTAAGATATATATTCTCCGGCAGACGTTTCTCTAATTGTAAACATGGTGACGCGGAGTAGTCCAAGTCTTTCCACGGGGGAAATTCTTCAGATTGTTTTCAGCATTGATGTTGAAAGAAACCATCTTGACCACGACGATGACGTAGAAGGCTAAGTGCCGAGAGTGATAGCGACGATGAACGATCAGCTGCTAACTCACGAGGAGCGAGTTGCGCTTTGATTGTATTTAATGCACAATGTCCTTGAGCGAAATCAAAATAAAAGCATAGTTTTTTTTGTGCATTGCATGTAGCGCAACTTATTGTGGATATTATGGAGCGCCGTATCATGCCGCCAACACGCTCGATCGAGCTCGACCAGCGGAAGCGAAATGGTCCGAGCGATACATTTACGGCCACGATCCACGCTTCTGCTAACTTCACCTGTACTTCACCGGTACCTTTCGAACGGCATTGTTGTTCGACGAATTTTCGCAACTTCGAATTCTTCGATGTTGCGAAACGCATACGTGTGCATTCTTTTCGATATTCATGTTTCGATCATGGTGATCGAACCTGCAACGTCCGAGAGAAGTGAATTGCGCACGGCTAGAGTCGGAGCATGGCTGTGACCACAGGCGTG
The DNA here is from genome assembly GCF_013339695.2 of Rhipicephalus sanguineus. Taxonomy (NCBI): domain Eukaryota; kingdom Metazoa; phylum Arthropoda; class Arachnida; order Ixodida; family Ixodidae; genus Rhipicephalus; species Rhipicephalus sanguineus. The sequence goes on along the minus strand of NC_051184.2, from coordinate 152,701,034 downwards.
CGCACAAGGGGGGGGGGGGGGGGGGGGGCGGCCGCGCCCCCTAGTAATCCTAAGAGGGGGGCGCGAAATCTGCCCCATACATTGACCCCCCTAGTCACCTAAGAGGGGGTGCGCAAAATCTGCCTCGTGCATTGACTTAGTAGGGGGGGGGGGCTGCGATGAACCTTCGCCCCCCCCCCCCCTGATGGGAAAGCCTGCGCACGCCTATGGCTGTGACACAAGCGCAATTCTACTGAAAGGGATGTTGAATGCTTGTGTTGCGTTGAAGAAGTGACTCCGCGTTCCTGACAGCGCAAGTAACGACGACGGCGTAATATGTTTGGAAATCATCAACAAATTAAACATGCGATCCCGTGCAGCAGCGATGGCGCTGCTCGCTAGCGGCCTATAGAGTTACTGTATGTACAGTAACTCTAGCGGCCTACTACTGCGGTAAATCCGTCAGGCAGGCTCGATACCTACTATCTCGGAGTGCTGTTCAGTTCATACGTCAATTTTAGTTCAGGCAGTTGTCTATAGCACGCACAGGATCTCGCAAAGTATCGTCGATGCACGGTAACGGAACCCAAATATAACCTTTCACGCCGCGGCAAATAAATAAGTGGTGAGCACTTTACATGGTTTGGGAAAGTATTTTGGTCTCACATCAGTGCAGCTCACGACTTCATCCGGTGAAAGTGGCACGGGCCGTACGTCCGCACGTCCTATCTGTTCCTATGCTAACGGTACAAACATATTGACCCTCCACCGGGCGCCATGATGATGATGATGAATTGTGGCCGTACCCTTTAGATCGGGTGGACGCATGATCGCGTCCTAGCCGAAGAAGAAAAAGAGAAAAAAAAAAGGAAAAAAGAAGAAAAGGCAGGAAAGCTAAGACAGAACGGGGCGGAGATTGCAGTCATCGTCTCACTAATGTCCACCACATTCGCAGACGGGCCTTCGCAACCGATCGGTCCTCAGATGACTCAAATCCCAGTGCCAGTGGGAGCGTGGTGCCCTCTGTTAATCGTGGCGTCAGTTGCGTACACTTGAGAATTATGTGTTCTGTCGTCTCCTCCTCGCTCCCGCAGACCCTGCAAAGTGCCATCTGTACGTCTGGATCGGTGTCAAAGTGTCGCCGGTAGGACAGTGTACGAAGCGCTCCCGCCCGAGCCTCAAAGAGCAGCGTACTGCCGACACTATTATCGTATAGTGGCTCCGCGGAGATTTCGCCCTTGTGCTCGCAGTACAGTGCCATCGTGGTCTTTCTCTGTGCATTCGCACACCACTGGGCGCTTTCCGCTTGGCGTACCAAGGTCCGTATGGCAGTCTTGCGCTCGGCGGCCTCATCCTCAGTGCGTGCCAGGAAGCCGTATTTTCGGCGCAGGGTTTGCACACGGGCGCACCACTGTGTCCGGATGCCAACGATATTGATATATATCGGAATAGCTTCCGGGCCCACCTGGTATCGTCCATGTTGCGGAGGCGCGCCTCATAGGCGATTTTGCTCTGTGTCTCGCGGGCCTCAAACGCCGACCATCCCATGTCTCCCTGAATCGCCTCTACAGCAACTCGCCCGTGGCAACCAAGCGCTAGCCTGCCTACCGCGCGCTGTCCACGTTCGAGCCACTCTCTTGTATTGGCGGAAAGGCACAGGATGGCGTTTGCGAAAGTCAGGCCCGGTACATGTACGGATTTCCACAGGTCACGAACAAGCACATAGCGGTTGCATCCCCGTAGACACTGCCGTCGCAGGATGTTGCGCACGGGTTGATGATCTTGAATAGAGTGCATCGATGCGCTCGTTCGCCTCCGCTCGGGGCGCGCGCATCGAGGCACTCTAATCTTGAACCTCACAGCGCGCCACCTATAGTCCGTGGGCATTGCGAATATTACATAGGTTAACGCGATTGTCATTTTGCAAATGATTTTCAAGCACCAGCATGGTTCTGTGGTAGACTAATACTCGAAAGCTACGCAGAGGGCCCGGGTTTCATATCCCATTCGATCCTCGGTATTTTTCCCATTTTATTGTTTTAATGTCCATTGGTTACTTTTTATGGTTGCCACCTATTCCCGAAAAAAAGAAAACCGGCCCTTCAACGGGGGGGAGGGGGTGAGGGGGGGTGTTAACAGCAGATTAAATTAATGTTGAACAATAAACGCTGTGGCAAGTCTTTGGCATGCAGTGCCATTTAATGTAACATTGCTTTCCTTGAGCCAAATAAACCTAATGCACAAACAAAAACAGAACACTGAGCTAACCAACTAGTCTAATTGCTGGCATATAAAAATACCCGTGATTGGAATGACGCTTCGCTTATTGCTTTGACTGTGCTGCACTGAAAAGGAACCGCAATACTCCATCCATCAAAAGCTCTTCTTTGCGTCTGAATCCAACAGGCCAGTGGCATTATATACACTAAATGAACGTTAAAATATATAGAGTGCATATGCCACAAAAATGTCGGATATTCATGTACCATACACACGCAATAATATGCTCAATAGGCTCTATTCCAATGATCACTACGCTTGAAGTGATCCTAGCAAGTGGTTGACTAATAGCGTAAGAGTTTTGGTGATTGACGATAAATATTTTACCGTTGTAGTTGTTGAACTGATGCTTATAAAACACCCCCAAAAATCATCATGACACACACACACACAAAAAAAGCCGGCCAATATGTATATATGTATATCGATAGGAAGAGAGAGCCAGCCCGACTTCCAAATTAAACAATTTCATACAGCTATAGTCTCTTAGGCGCCGACACCGCGATCATTCATTATTAATATATCTAGTGGGAGACTCTAGATTTATTTTCCAATTTACACAAAAATTTCGATCCACTTCGTAATGCTTGGCTCAAAACCAAAAAGGTCGTATAGGCTGCTACTTGCTCACTACATCGCATAACATCGATTCTGACAATGCGTGGGATCTGTCGAATTTTTTTTATTGACATGCTTTACTTACTTTGTTAAAACATGCACCAGGCAGGAGAGATATGGGCTAATGCTGGCACAGGAAGCTTTGTTATGATCGGCCTGCCTGGCTTGGTGCCGCTTTGACGCATGAGACGTTGCGGCTAGGACTACCCTGATTTCTTCCGGGTCAGCGGTTCCAGAGATGCACCAAGAGCGGCGACAACACGAAGGTCGTTCGTGTAATATTCTCGGGTTGTCTGCGCCCCTCGTAAAACCCTTTGGGCACGCCTGACCGACTGACAGTTTAGGAAGAGTTGTTGGCCGTCGAGGCGGCTTGCTTTGTCGTCAAGGTGCCCCGGACAAAGGACCCAGCGACTGGGAACCGTCTGCGGATGCATTTCCCACGTTCTCCGTGGCGCCTTGTTGCCGCTGTTTCCACAATTCGTGGTCTGCCTCGCGCATACCCATCATTGCAACAGACTACAAAATTGACTTCCACGTAAGATTCAACGTCTTCGTGCTGTGCCGTGTGTGCGCGGTGGGCAGTGTTTTTCCCTCGCCATGGGACGAACTGGATGTGCCTCTTTCTCCTTTCGTGGGTTGGGAAGGAGGCAGCGTTTCACCTTTCCCTTTTGGGGGCGGAGGTGAAGATGGAGATTTTCATTGGACTGTTCTGGCCTCCATTGTTTTTTCCTGCAGGGAACCCTGGGAAGGCCAGGACATAAAATGCGAGCGCCGATGCGCTCCCGACAAGCTCCCGACAAGTTCTCTCAAGCTCTCACAAGCTACGAGAAGCTCCCCTCGAGAGCTTCCATGATGCTAACCCCATCATGTAGCAACACGCCACCTGTAAATATGTAATAAACGTTACTGTTAACAGCTCCGGGCTCCTCTCCTCGACATCTCCCCGGGACTCTGGCTGGCTCCGGTCATCTGGGCAGGACCCCTGATCACATCAACTGGTGGTAGCGGTGGGATGCTGCTGACAACTGGAACACATCAACTGGTTAGCAGCAACGGGATGACCCATGCTTGACTCGGGCCTCAACGATATGGTGAGTGCTTGACTTTCTTTGAGTTTTGCCAGGTTTTAGCTTTTGAAGTTTTCTAAATCTGTGTGTAATCTTCTGTGCGTATAGGCTTCGTTGTACCGCTACCATACGTCACAGCTATTCACCATTTTAGCTTTCATGTTCTAAAACTGGCAGTGTTTTACCGTGCGTCTAGGCTTCGCTTGTTCGCTACCTAACGTCACGGCGGGTAGAAAGTCCTCACTCGTGAAGACCATGGAGTTGGTAAAGAAGCTAGAGAGACCAGACCTCTTACTACTGTGTGAAGAGCTGGGAATTAAGGTTGGGAGAGAAGAGAGAGAGTCACAGCTGATTAAGGCTATTCAGGAATGCGGGGCGGAGGATGATGAAATTGAGGAGTGCTGGGAGGAAGTTGAGAAGAACAAAAGATGGGCTGAAGAAGACAGGATAAATGAGAAAAGGCGATTGGCTTTAGCACTTTATCAGGCATCAAGTAACCCGAATAACGGGATAGCACCCTCAGATAAGAAAAAGAAAGGCAGTCCTGCTAAGTCCACGTCTACAGTGAGCCACTCAGAAGATCGAAAGAAAGAAAAGGCGTTTAAGGCTAGGAAGCCGGTTGTATGCCACCGTTGCAAAGAGCTAGGTCACATCGCAATCGGCTGCCGCAAGCCTAGGAATGCTCTCTGTTTTCGGGACAGCAGCGACAATGATCTGGAACCATTGAAACCCCCCATTCAGGAATTAGTTAAGGAAAACGTACCGCGGGACTCTGCCGCAACGTTTGATAGTGTACATCCGTACCCTTTGACAAATGAGGTGACCACAGGGGGACGCCCGTGTGCATGGCAAGTAGTTGAAAATGAAAGTGTGTGTTTGCCATTAGCCTGCGTTGAGAGTGAGGGACCGTTCAGACTGCTCGCTACGAAAACTTTGGTGTCCCAAAACCTGCCCGAGCATTATCCCTCTCAGAATGACGTGGATATGCTTTCGAAAGGCCTTTGTTTTGGTGACGAATCGGTGGCAGCTATGACGGATCCGATGGCCTGTGAGTCTGCTCATGAGGTTCCGGAAGCAGAAAGCGCTAATGAAACAGACTGTAAAAGTTCAGATGATGAGGCGCTTAGCTTACCACGAGAGGAAGAGGCGCTCAACATAGCGCGAGGTGATGAAGCGCTTAGATTAGCGCGAGGTGATGACTCTCATCAAGGAGAGACATCTGATGGCGAGACGGCTGGTTTAGCAAGTGTCGATTGTAGCGTTGTTTCTGAAGTGCAGACAGCTAGAAATAACGCCGAGGATAAACCAGTTGAGCCGCCTGGAGTTTTGAGCAATTTACTTCCGAGTATTATTGCCGAGTCAGGGAGCGTTCCGTGCCGCCCCGAAAGAAAAAGGCGCCAGCGAAAACTTCGGGGAAAGGGGAAAGGTCCAAGTTGCCTCGAGCGGAGACTGGAAACCCCGAAAAAGTTCTCTAAAAGTCAAAAGTTGCGGGTCTCGCACAAATCGAGATTAAGCATAAAGCGTGTCGCGAGGGCCAAGAAAATGAGACGCCGAAGTGGTCGCCTGGTTTCTTCATCTTTGGTGAAGGCTAAACGGTGGAGCAAAGCGAGGTGGTGCGTACGCGACTGTAACGACAAAGGTCCTCCCCCAAGTTTGCGAGAGGGTGACCGCTGCTCTGGAAGGCCCACAATGAGGAAGCTTAAGCCCGAACCACACGTACGCTGGCCGAGCGCGCGCTGTACGTTGGCTGTACGCGCTCCGGAGGCCGCGCATGCGCAGACGAAGCAAGCGCGGCAAAACGCGCGCGGTACGCGAGTGTTTGCGGCGACTGATATCGACCTATCGACCTTGAGACGGCGCGCGCTTGGAAGCGCTTGGAGCCCAACTGTAGCATGGCTGTTACCAGCACCGGCTTGACCGACGGATGATGATACACATCATATGAAAAATTTTAGTTCTTATTTACTTTTGCATGCATCTAACAATAAAAAAGGTAACAGAAGGAGGTTTTGTAAGTATTCTGATGAACTATCAGTAATTTTGTACGAAACGATGTCTTGCACGTATGAGCCCAATGGACCACAAACAATCCCCAGTACATCCGATGGATGTTCAGTGCCGGATGTTCGTGAGTCCAGTGGACATCCGTACACATCCCAATGACGTACGGCGGATATCTGACGGACCGTCCCGCGCAAACAAAAAGGCGTTAAACTGGACGTCCTGGACACGTCTTTCACGGATATTCAGACGTCCGCCGGACTCAATAATTTGGACATGAACGTCCAGGGGACACTTGTCGGATTTTAAATGCGGACATCCGTGATAAGTCCGGAATTTTTGAAGCCTTAATTAACCCATATATGCCCAGTGTTCTACATATAGGACGCTTCTTTGATGCACTCTAACATCGCTATTTCTTTAGCTGATGACTACCGCCGCCTACCGCACATCAAGCAGGCCTCATTGAGGCCTCCTTGATGTGCTGTAGGTGGCGCTACTCATCAGCTAAAGAAATAGCGATGTACTGGGGAGTGCATCAAAGAAGCGTCCTATATGTAGGACACTGGGCACATAGGGGTTAATAAAAGACTTACATGCATCATTCAGTTCCACATTAACAAGCCTAATATCTAAATTAACAGTTATGACTATTCAAGTTAATATACAGTGCCTTTATCATGCATATTTTGGCTAATCTGGTGCATGTGGAAGCAGTTCTCGTACATTTATGATGACTGCACACCAATGTAACTTACATTAAATATGTTGAATGGGCTCTTGCTGAGGATGTTGTGTCTTGAGGTAATATGTTGTCACCGATGGAAACTTTACCAGTAAGAAGGTCTTTTAGTTGCTTTGAGGGCACATATTTGTGAACGCAATAGCACAGTAAAAGTGAAGCATGGCGAATAGGTTGTTGGGAGTACAGCTTCTGAAGCATTGAAAATGAAGAAGTATGAGTTGGTTTTTGTTAGGGTATCGCTTGTCATACTTCAGCTTTTTCCATGCTTTAGAGGTTGTACTCTATTCAAGAATCAGAGCACCAATTATATGCACCAATCTTCACTTGCTTTACAGTGCTGTTGTGTTCACTAATAAGTACCCCAAGGCAAATATAGGACAGTATCACTGGTAACAGTTGGATGAGTGACAACATATTAGCACAGGGCACAAGATCCACAGCAGCAGCCCATTCAACAACACTCATAGCATCCCCAGCAAGTTCAACATATTTAATGTTGACTGTATTGGTACACAGTCATCAGAAATAATGCATATAAGCCTTTTAATAAGACTTGTGCAGCTTTTCGTGACGATTTCACTGAGGCATAGACTTGCACATAAAGCAGATCAACAGCATTTTTATTAAAAAGCATGCTGCAAACACATCACTTGTATGCATAAAAACACCTGGCACAGCAGACCCTAGCATATGAACACATTAACTAAAAGCCAATAAGGACCCACAAGACTTGAAAATAACAAGATAAAGTGTACATGTTAATTTCAGCATCAGTAGAGTAGCACAGAAGAGAAATAATAATGCACCTTGAAGTCACTTAGCACAACATAAAGTCTAGTGTTCCTTTACTAAGTAATCGGCCCTTAACTTGTTTTACTTGTCCACCTAAAGCAGTGATGTTAACATGTTTTTCTGAAGGAAAATGAAATTACAGGAATAAATTGACTACGCTTACACCTGAACTACATTACTGCAACCTAAAGGAACAGAATAGAAGTGAACAAATATCTGGCACAAGGAATACACACACATTTTGTACAGACATGAAATGGCATGTTTCCAACAATAAACAGTAATCGACATGATGCAAAAAACAGATGGGCTCTTTCATTGGATGTCATGAATATAGACTGATAGCAATGACACATTATCTGTAGGCATATCCAGAGCAAGGACTGCACAGAAAAGTTAATCTATATAAAGTAGAACTACGGCATGCAACATACAGCAATGTATACACAATGTAGAAAACTGATTGGGATACTTCGCTAAGGCACACCTTTCCTGTAGCAGGAAAATGTTCTTGGTGCAGCAAATATACTGAGTGTCCCAGCTATCTTTAGCCAAGGGTTGAAAAATACAATATTAGAGGCAGGCGAGTGAAATCAGTTGCGAATTGCTGACATCCGCCTTGCGCACCACAGACAATTTTCTGTTCTGTAATTGATTAATTTGTTAATTAGGATTAATGAATTAAATTGCTAAATATCGACTTTAGGCAAGAAATGCGACTTGCAAAGTTCGAGAGTGTCTTCAGAAACCCCCATTGCATTATTTGCGATAAAGAAAGTCTCACATATACGATTTTTTCCAAGCTGCAAAAAGAACCACGTGATGCTGCTCTCAGCAGTGGCTTAACCACGTGGTTCTTTTTGCAGCTTGGAAAGAATTGTATACGTGAGACTTTCTTTATCGCAAATTATGCAATGGGGGTTTCTGAAGACGCTCTCGAACTTTGCAAGTTGCATTTCTTGCCTAAAGCCAATATTAGCAACTTAATTAAACAATCCTAATTAATAAATTAATCAATTACATAACAGAAAATTGTCTGTGGTGCGCAAGGTGGCTGTCAGCAATTTGCAAATGATTTCACTCACCTGCCTCTAATATTGTATTTTTTAACCCTTGGCTAAAGATAGCTGGGACACCCGGTATATGTGACTAAAACACAAACACAAAAAATAAGACGTGGTGAAGGCATCTCACACTAAATTATACGCATAACACTGTCGTCTCACAAAAGTATGGCTATGCAATAACAGCAACGTATATTATGTAGAAGATAACAGAATCCTTCGTGTCGTAAAATTATGTATATTAACAGGCTCTTGCAGGTTATTTTACAAGAGGGCTGAATACTCATCTCACAAAAATGCGGCTTTGCAGTGACGTCAAGATAGTGCTACGTGATGCAATGCAGATGACAAATGAAAGTTAAAAAAACTGCTTGCACTCTACACTGTGTATGAACCATGCACTGGCATCTTCAATTCTAACAGTGGGTCAACAAATAGATACACATATAGGACAAACAGAAATTTAGGCAAAAATATCTCGTATTTACTGTTGTGGTTTCCTCACACATATTTTGTACAGAGGCACAATAAAAAAAAGGAATGCATGGCTTGAAGTGACCTCACCGTAGTTGCCATGTCACGTTAATGTTATCAGTACACCGCATCAGGTTCTTGCTTATGCATGCACAGAGCCCAGAACAATCCAGCGGCATTGTGATCACATCGAAGTCGGTTAACTGTGACCTAATTATGCTACCTAGATGTCATCAAAGCGATCGTGTTGGAATACAGCATGTTAAGAACCTCAATCCATGAAACCACATGCAAGCGATCAATAGGAACGTAAAAATATCTCCAAAAATATCTCCAAAAATACCATGGGGTAGCTACCTTCAGTCTACAGAACATGCCTTGTTGTTGCACAGTCCACAGAAGATTCCCAAAGTTGCACAAGGTTCAGTCGCACAGGCACAGACAACCAAGCAGGAACTTTTCTCGGATGCACCTACAGTCCCTTGATCATGGCTCCAATCATTTGCAACCCAATGGTAATGACAATGGCCTCCACTTGTTCTGCAGAAACATAAAGGTGCACAGTGATTATAAACGTGTGAGGTACGGCAAAACAAAACAGTGCAAGCTTGCTTTGTGGATAATCATCAAGACATCGCACAATATAGCCTATTTGAATGACCACCTCAAGGGACGAGTTGTGATCTAGACCATAGGCGTGCGCAGGGAGGGGGGGGCGCAAAGTCAGCCCTATACATTGTAGGGGGGGCGAGAAGAGGGGCGCAAAGGCAGCCGCATACATTGACATAATAGGGAGGGGGCGCTGCGACGAACCTTCGCCCCCCCTGAAGGGGAACCCTGCGCACGCTTATGATCTAGACAGCTAATTTTAATAGTCGAAGGACACTTTTGCAGTAAAATCGGATCCACGCATGAAGGTTGGGCGAGTTGGTAAGGATCCATTACGAAGGTATAAACAGCGCATAGACGTTAAAAGGTCGGGATAGGCACCAGCAAATCAGCGCTCTTTGCCTCTACTTATCCTATCGTTGTTCGTTATCTGTGCCTTGTTACTACCTTGTTAATGCACCAAACTGGTATGCCTATTCTTCCTTACTCATTTTATACGCCTACCTTTGTTCTACTGGTTTATGACAATGCTGTTGCGTGGAAGTGACACCCATGTCCATGGAAGGAACACCTCGGCGACTGCATGCGTTTGCACTGACTATGGGAGTTCGCTTTCGCGCTCTTCATCACTGTCACTACTGTACGCACAAACGTGAGCAGATCTCAAGCGACATCTGTACATTGTTCCCCGTCATCGGTGTCTACGGGTGCTAGGTATTCGCGGCAGTCCTCTTATTCAGAACTCACGTATGAGATTTAAGCTTTCTGAGCTGTTCCGACCGTTTGACCATGATGCTTCGGTACGTTTAATAAGGAATCCTCGGAACAAAGACGGTTGTGTTTACAATTCGCAAAAACTTCAATCAATTTCTTAGTCTCCTTGCTTGTCTTCTCGCAAGCACGCGCGTCAGGTGGTCGCGACGTGCGTAGGAAGCCAGAACAAAGTTTGATTAGCAGTACGCGAGTTGTGACGGTAGGCCTAACCGCAGTATTGTTAACGGCGTCAGCACTCCCCGCGCAAAAAATGGCCCTCTAACCACATGCACAGAATAAAAGTTCGCTCACCGTGTTCCCAATGCGCACAGTTGATGTGGTGCGACACTTGTAGCGTCTCGAAAGGCGCGCGAAAAAGCCCAGCTGCAACGTTGTTCCGTCGATTCGACGATTGTTCCGTTGGTTCTCACTGTTGATGGCCATGACGATTGGAGGTGAACGGGCAACGCGAAACCGAAACGCCACAATAACGTACGGCGACAAGACCGACGAAAACACCGGTTCAGCGAGTAGAGGTTTTCTTTAGCCGTTTTGTTCCGGCTTTCGAAAAACAATTAAAAATAGGTGGTTAGAAGATTTTATATTTTCTTGAGCGCTACGCCAGGAGGTGATTTTGCAGTATGACTTGCAGTGGCAGTCACTTTCAATGTAAAATCAAACTACTTTTGCTGATGTTTTACATATTACTGAAATCACCGTGATCATAGTATTTAGCTCCATGTACCAATTATTGTCCGTGGGAGGACATCCGCGGGACGCTCGCTGCTGGTAAATCCGCAATCAAACATCCACTGGACTTCCAGCGTATTTTAGAGTGCGGACGTTTCTTTACATCCGAAAATGTACGTCCTCCGTTTGTACGACGGATGTTATTTCCAGGACGTGGACATTCGGCTCTAAATCGGACATCCACTGGATAAGTGTGGTCCATTGGGAGGAAGCGCGCGCTTCGCGTGCGCCTTCGCGCGTAGTGTGTGGGTGGAAACCGCCATAACTCGCCGGAGACGCCCGGGCTGCGCGCGCTGACGCGCGCCCCGTGCGCGTTTGGGAGCGTACGTGCGGTTCGGGCTTTAAGCGTCCGGGTGTCTCTTTGTCGAAGTTCGGGGCCCGCGGAACAAAGGTCACCGCCACTGTGTGCTTCGGACAGGTTGGCTTTTTGTCCCTCCGTCGCGATCTGGCCCATCGACAACTGTGGTATGCGCGTCCCCCCAGAGCACGTCTAAAAGGGTGCCGCATTAAATTACGCAGTGTCACGAAGGATACTAAGAATTTGTCTTGTATCCAGTTTTATTATTGTTTTGTTCAGCTGTCTAACGTTTGCATGTCTGCCGATGAGCAAGGACTGTGTCGATTTTTTGAAAGTTTTATTTTCCTCCTCATCTTAACTGCAGACATTGAGATATTTGCTAAACTGCTTGTTTGCTTACATTTTGCAAAAGCTAGCACCCGAGTAGAGGGTTTTGCGCTGATTTTAACAGAGAAGTAGGCTGAAGGTAAAAGCCTTTGTTTAAACCTTCTGTTCTTGCAGTGAAGTGTAGGTTTTGTTCCTCTGTTTGTTTTATGTTTTACGCGCAAGTTTATCTTAACAGAAAAGTAGGCTGAAGGTAAAAAGCCTCTGTTTAAACCTTCTGTTCTTGCAGTGTAGTGTAGGTTTTTGCTTTTGTTGATTTATTTCATCCGCATAATGTTCGGACAGTGTAAGGCTACCAAGAATTTCTCTTGTATCCAGTTTTGAATTGTTTTGCTTTTAATGTTCGCGTGTCTGCAGATGAGCAAGGAATATGTCGATTTTTGTAACTTTTATTTTCTTCCTCATGATAACTGCAGACATTAAGATACTTGTTGAACTGAGTGTTTGCTTACATTTAGCGAAACCTAACACCCGAGTAGAGGGTTTTGCGCAAGTTGATTTTTAACAGAGAAGTAGGTTGAGGGTAAAAGCCTCTGTATAAACCTTGTGTAAATTGCAGCACACTTGTTAGTATGCGCATCAGTGTAGTATAGGTTTTTTGTTTCTCTGTTTGTTTTATTTTCATACGCGCAAGTTTGATTTTGAGTTTTACTTATACTGTGAGAGGCGTAATTCATTAACTACCTCCTTTCGTTTTGTTTCGCCCGTAGCACCTGCGTGCCTTGAACGCTGTGAATCTCTCTGGGAAATGATACAAATCGTTAGGCTGTTGATTTGCTTCGCACGTAGTAGGTCTGAGTTTGTTATGGCTTCGTTATCTGATTCTTGATTTTCACGAGTGAGCGCACCAATTGTAAATTTCTAGGGAGTTTTACCAAAACTGTAACCTGGCATTTCTCGAGGTCAGTTGAGTGCTCTATGTTTGTTGTGCCTCGGGTCTTGCGTGGTTCGTTTCTGGCGTTTGCTGGCCATGGCTCAGGTCCAGAGATTGGTGCAGCCTGCGTCAGCGTCTACAAGGGAGCAGATCTACGGTCTCTGCGGAGTGCTTTGGTGCTGCAACCCCTTCGAGACCTCCTGTGACGGTGGACGGGCTGTTATGATCGGCCTGCCTGGCTTGGTGCCGCTTTGACGCATGAGACGTTGCGGCTAGGACTACCCTGATTTCTTCCGGGTCAGCGGTTCCAGAGATGCACCAAGAGCGGCGACAACACGAAGGTCGTTCGTGTAATATTCTCGGGTTGTCTGCGCCCCTCGTAAAACCCTTTGGGCACGCCTGACCGACTGACAGTTTAGGAAGAGTTGTTGGCCGTCGAGGCGGCTTGCTTTGTCGTCAAGGTGCCCCGGACAAAGGACCCAGCGACTGGGAACCGTCTGCGGATGCATTTCCCACGTTCTCCGTGGCGCCTTGTTGCCGCTGTTTCCACAATTCGTGGTCTGCCTCGCGCATACCCATCATTGCAACAGACTACAAAATTGACTTCCACGTAAGATTCAACGTCTTCGTGCTGTGCCGTGTGTGCGCGGTGGGCAGTGTTTTTCCCTCGCCATGGGACGAACTGGATGTGCCTCTTTCTCCTTTCGTGGGTTGGGAAGGAGGCAGCGTTTCACCTTTCCCTTTTGGGGGCGGAGGTGAAGATGGAGATTTTCATTGGACTGTTCTGGCCTCCATTGTTTTTTCCTGCAGGGAACCCTGGGAAGGCCAGGACATAAAATGCGAGCGCCGATGCGCTCCCGACGAGCTCTCACAAGTTCTCTCAAGCTCTCACGAGCTCCGAGAGCTTCCATGATGCTAACCCCATCATGTAGCAACACGCTACCTGTAAATAAACGTTACTGTTAACAGCTCCGGGCTCCTCTCCTCGACATCTCCCCGGGACTCTGGCTGGCTCCGGTCATCTGGGCAGACCCCCGATCACATCAGCTTTAATTATGCCAGTGAATTATCATAATAATTATCAGATGGTAGAAAATGCCATTTGCTACTTAGTGCGAAGCTGGGTTACGAATTTTTCCGGCGAAAGTTGTTTTCTGGACGAGTATTTGGGTTGCTTTTAGGTCACCAAAATGGTAGTAAAACACTTTGTTGATAAATAAAAAAATGCTATCATCTTTTCTCAGCAACTTTTATGGGCAGGCAGGCACGTATGTCGATGTGTACCTATTCGTAGACAGCCAGGAAATTACCCATTTTCCATTGAAGAGCAAGTCTGTGCGAAAACATTCCCTGACTGATTATGCGGGGATTAATCATATCGTGGTTTTGGGACGTTAAACCCCAGATATTATTATATGCTTTGTATTCTCAGTAGCATTCTTGTGTTTTGGAAGCCAGTCGCTACGCGATCGATTCACGACTCAACATAATTCTTCACATACAAATCCGTTTGAGGGGCATTTTCAACTGAATGTTTCACTCGTCACTGGTCCATGATCCGAATTTTAAAAGGGAAAGAGGAAGGGCTGACCCCCCCCCCCCTTCTCGTCTTCCTAAAAGAGCGCTTCCTCACACTTCCCTCGAAAAAAAAAAAAATGCCTGGCTTGGCTATACGGCTGCCTTGTACACCCTATAGTTACAACTTCATTTCTCATTCATAGATTGTCACTGTCACGAGGTCAAGTGCGACCTAACTTTTTTTTATGGGAACTTAAATTTCCCGCCAGGCCACCGATCTACCACGGACACCGATTTAGACGAGACACAGCACGGACACGTGGGCCGAAAAAAACTACAAAAAACAAAAAAAAACCTTAAATGAAATGATGAGTTGAGAAAGACAGCAAAGGACACGCTACATCGACCAAGCTAATCGCTGCTGAAACCAATGAAAAAAAAATATATTTTGCGCGTTGCGATGATACGGTTTGCGCAGATGAGCGGTGCAATTTACGACCTGCTGACTGTTCAACGGAAGTCGCGCGCTTTTGGCCGCCGGCGAAACCAGCGAAACTGCGTGCCGCCCGCACGGATCACACGAGCGGTGTCGGTCGGTGTCCGAAGCGTGCGATTTTCGCCTACGCGAATCTACCGCTGCTAGGTCCCGCGCTTGTTTACACGACGTTTTCGCGATGACACACAACGAACAGAGAACGCATTGGTTCAAGGAAGGAGCTATCGGCCTTGGCGGTGAGTTTTTCCAGACTCGTTTAAAATGCAAGGGAGCTTGCGCAATGGTTCCGTTGCTCCGTGGCCAGTGCCGCAGTGCGTTTGCGTGGCGTGAAACTGATTAGGTTTCAAGGGTGTGCGCAACTAGGACGCATTAGTTCGCGAGCAGAAGGTGTCAAGCCGTTCGTACGGGCACCCGGTTAACAGCCTGCTTTTGTTGCGATGCAGTCGGCGTCCTTTACGGGGTCACCAACGTCTGCGTCGGCCATCCGTTCGACACGATTAAGACGAAAATGCAGGCTCAAGCAGGCTTCGAGAAGTGTGGCATGTACCAGTCCTTCCGGAAAACGCTCACGACCGGTGGCGTCGTTGGGCTGTACAGGTATTTGAGTGTGCACCTTTCTCTCTGGTCACTTCATCTGTCTGTCTTCGCAATGCGCTGGAGGTAGGTGCAAGACACTGGTGAGGATGCCGCACACTACTGGGAACGCCAAGGTGCATGGGCGTCGGCAGGGGGGGGGGTGCAAAAGGGGTATCCCCCGCCCCCTTCAATCAACACCAGCGTCGTTCCCCTCCCCCACCGCGATGCAACACGGGGTTGTACCCCCCATCCCCTCTAGACAAAATCCCGCCACGCCCATGCCAAGGTGGCATTCCAAAGAAGTACGGGCCCCCACCGAACTGCTGAAAAATACCCACCATGTAACGACACGTACGCGACCAACGCCGAAACCCCCCACCTGCCTTTTCTCCCTTAAAATAATACAAACACGCATTGCTGTAAAGTCTGTGGCTTTGCACAGGACGAATAAAGTCGAAGTTTTCAGTGTACACACTTATTCAATGTAATCCCCCTCAAACTGATGCCCTTTTTATATTTTTGATTTTTTCTACTCCATTAAAGAAAAAAACATGTGATAGGTCTGAGTTTATTCCAGACATGCATACACAAATACATGGCTGAAGAGAAGAGAAAGAAAGCCCCTCAGTTGCGGCTATTTTTTGTCAAACCAGCTCTCAGCAGCATCTTTGACGTCAACAGTTGTCATCAGAATGATGACCCTTCAGGGTGTGTTCAAGTTAGAAAACAAGTCAGAAGGAGCCAGGTCAGCCGAATAGGAGCAATGGTTGACAAATAGGAAAGCCCGGGTCTTCAATTTGGCAGATACAGCTTTTGAGACGTGCAAATGTGTATATTTCTGCAAAAAAGTAAAGAGGTCAACTTTCTACAGCTTTCCGCATTTATTGAGTACTCTCTGGTTATACTGCAGGCCTGAGGCAGGTGGTCCACCAAAACAACACCATATTTCAGAAGTGCTTGCTGTTTGGCAAGTCGGTTCATACTGTCTACTGACCATATGAGCAAGGTGAGGGTTTACCTCGCTCCTTCCCCCTCTTTATTTAATTATTTCACACTCACTGGCCACAGTCTTACGGTCAGTGGACAACTCCGTATTTGTCCAAGGAAATGGGACTCCACAACACTTTTGGCCGTCTTCTGGGTGCGGAATATTTTTGGCCGTGCGGACCCACTGCTACGGCATTCTTTCGACTACTCTTGGTTTTCAGGGTCATAAGGGGGGAGCCAGGCCTTATCCTTGGTCTCTAACCTCAAAATGGGCCAAAGCTGCTGCGGATGCCTCTTTCTGTTCACTGTTCAAACATTTCGGTGCCCACTTTGCGGAAAGTTTGCACCTGCGTAGGATCACGACCTTCTGCAACTCCAGACCTGCACGTAGAGCTGAGCTTCGATGTGAACGTGTGCGCTAGGTCTCATTCAACAGTGCACCGTTGGTGTAACGTCTACAACCTGTTTGTCTGCCACCCGATGGCCACCTAGACGACGTTAGAATGAGAATGTGCCTTCTTCTGTGATGAGCTGCCTGCATATGTGACTATTTAAAGCAGAAGGTTGGGCTAGTTGAACTTTGAGTACGACATTTTCCAGCATGGAAAGAAAAACTTGCTTTGGAAAGAAAAAGATGCAGCAGAGAAAAAGAAAGGACAGGACAGTAAGAACACTGCTCTTCAACTAAATTGACTCTTTGAAAAGTGCGAGCCATGAAGAATGGGCTCCAACCCATTCTTCGGTGAATTTGTTCTTCGTGATTAGGCTCCCCTTTTAGTAGTTTTTGTAGCTGTACATATTCTTGTATACACTCCAGTGTCTGGTTTCCAGTCGTGAACTCTTTCTTTTTTGCCAGGCTATTCAGCCTTGTCTTTGTCTTCATCACATTCATTTGTATATAATATTCATCATATTCATTTATTTATAATAGCTATTAGGGCTGCCGCCTGTTCCTGTTTCTGTGCTTATTAACTGTTTGTTATGGAACCACCTTTATATTCTACATAGATATATTTGTTTTCCTTTATTAAGCTTCCCTAAATTTTTTCAGTTACCAGTGGTGGTCCACTTGTGCCATTTTGCAACGATCCCACCTCCCTGCGTCTTCCTGCACTCCTTCAAGTGCAGCTTGCCTCCGTTGTTGGGAGTTTGGCATGGTGTCGATAGTCTGGAAGCTAGTCGCTCTTGATGGTGACGACACGTAGAAGAGTGATTTTTGTTCTAGCCACTCTGTGTATTGTAATGTAGCTACTGCGGCCTTGCAGCAACAGCTATTTGCACTTTGCGCTATAAGAGATGTTGTCACGCAAATGAAGACTTGGATGTGCGATAGGTTGTTTGATATTTCACAAAAATAACAAAAATAAAAGAAGATGCATGCCAATCGCTCTGTACAACATTCTTCGACATGAAAGCGCTCGTTGCACGTCTTGATTGCAGAAGCGGCATAATGCGATCGGGGTGGTGGAGATCGGCTCGGCTGGTCACCCTCCCAGTGATGCTCCTTTCACCTAACCAGTTGGTCGTCCTCTGTCATCTTGCCTGTTCGAGGGATGATCTGTTTTCCAACTGTGCTGCCTGTGAGTGGCATGGGTAGTCAGACTATAGGACAGCATATTAAGGTGCGATTCTTTGGACAACATGGATTTTATGCAGAATCAAGCCCAATCATAAATTTGGTGATAAAGAATGTATTACAAATTACTGTGCAATATCAATAACCTCAACAGCCTGCAAAATTCTAGAACATCTAGTTCATAAACACATGACCACTTCTCTTGAAGAACGTAACGTATTAACAAATGCTCAACACTGTTTCTCACGGGGATATGCTACCACTACCCAGTTAGTTAATACATTGTTTCGCAAAGGGAATCACGTGGATGCAATTTTCATTAACTTTAAAAAAGCTTTAGATGAAGTGTACACAAAAAGTTAATTCATAAACTAAGCTATATAATCAACAACAAAGAAATAATCACTCGGATCAGGGCCTATCCTTCAAAGCGTTGTCAGTCTGTGTCATTCAATCGGCTTTCCTCTGGAAGTGTGGCAATCGATGCTTGTGTTTCCCAGGGGTCCATTATTGGGCCTTTGCTTCTTCTAATGTTTATAATTGACATTGCTAAAGACATTTCGACGAATATTAGGTTGTATGCTGATGATTGAGTATTGTACCAAACAGTGAGCTCTGTACAGGATCATGCGACGTTAAATGATTTTGTGAATGGCAAATTCCCATCGATTTTGAAAAGAACTGTTTTTATGGGAATCGCTAACAAAAAGAAACCACTGCCCTTTAGTTATTCCACTGACCAAGTTCTTTCCAAGGTTCAGCACTGGATTGCTAATCACTGAAAAACTGTCAGCCAGTGCCTTAAGGAAGTTGTTCTTTTTGAGTCATACACTCAAGCTAGCTATACCCCTCAAGTGCGTTTGCTTGCGTACAAATCAATTATCTATCTTATGGTAGAATATGCCATGATAATTTGGGACCCTTTCACAAAAGCAAGCATTAAAAAATTGGAAAGAATACAGAAAAAGGGTACAAGATACATTTACAACTCATATGGTCACAGCTCTATTAGTGAATAAAAAAGGCAATTTCCCACTAGTTACTGAAAGAAACCATGTTGGTAGAGTTTAGTTCTTTTATCAGTTAATAAATGGTCGTTAAAAAATTAACGCATCACATATCTTGATTCCACTTACAGGTTATGTAACTAGAAACCAACATTCACAATCACGCCTTTAATCCAAAGAATCAATTACTTTAAATATTCTTTCTTTCATCGCACAATGAATAATTGGAATAAGGTGAAGCTGCAACGCAAAAGTCTTTGGTATCCTTTGAAGAGCATTAGTCAAACTGCCTTGCCGTCATTTGTTCTCTTTTGCCCAAATGTACTTTTCTTTTCTAAATGTACCACTCTGCTATGGTCTCACTTAGGCCACAGCATCTATAAATAATGAAAAAGTGCCCTCCCCCTAGATCTTATGGTTGGATCGATCACTGCGCCTGCCCCCTCGTTTTCCCTCCATGGCCGGCGTTGAATTGCCATCTTGGTCCGTCTCAAAGGTGCTTCACAGTATGGCAGTGAAGCACACTGGACACATTGCTGCATTGTGTGTTTCTCTGTCCCACTTTTTGCGCTGTTCTGACACAGTGCTCATGAATGAACTAGCCCACCTTAGAACCCTTATGCTTCACTTATTGCGGTGAAGCGTTCTAAATGCATCTGCTCGGGGTTGGGATACATGGTCGGCGCTCAGTGCTGGCGTGTAGTTTGCCCCTGGACTAGAAGCATGCATATTGCGATTATTTACGCACCTAAATGATTAATAACTGCTGGGTATGATGTAGCATCAGTCATAGTGAGTCGTGGCGATGATAAAATGCACTGTCCACCATAGGTCGGCAAACTCACTCATGAGTTGACTCACCAGACTCCCTCAGACTCAGATCGGGCCTGAGTCTGAGCGAATCTGGGTGACTAATATATTGGTGAGTTTGAGCGCGAGTGAGTCCGGCTGAGAAAACTTTGAGTGAGTCTGAGTCCGAGTGGGTCCGGTTGAGGAAAGTATTAATGAGCGATTCCAAGTGAGCCCTCAGAGCAACATGTATTTCTTGAGTGAGTCTGAGTGAGCTCCAATTCTTTTGCAGACCTATGCTGTCCACACAGGCAGTTCTTTTTTTCCTTTTTTTAATTAGTTGATTGCTGGTTTTCTGGTTAGGATGATTTTGCCTGTTTGGAATGGCGTTATGACCTGTCATTTGTAGAAACAAGTGCATGTTCGCCTTGTCACCAATGCTTCGCCACAACACATATCTTGTACAGTGCAGTGAAGCCAGCATGTGACATTATTTTGTGTTAAAGAGCCTCATTGATGCCTGCTGTCTGACTGTTGGCGTTGTCTTCTTGTTTACTCTGCAGCAGCATTCACTGTCTGCACAATGATAGGAATACTGACCAAAAAGTTCAACATGTACTGCTCCAAGTGATCCTGAATTCTATTTTGTCTGCTCCAAACCTACTCTAAAACACAATTTTTCAGCTCCATACTTGCTCCAAAATGCAGTTCCTTCTGCTCCAATACAGCCTTTTTCATGGTCGAAAAATTGCTCCAAATCCTAAACTGGCCTCCAAGTAATCTGATAACTGATAACCAAGTAATCATAGCTACAAGGGGCAATACTGTGAATAGCAGTGGTGTCCTCTGATGCTTTGTGCAACTATAGAATTTGTCTGAGATGTTTTTGG
The DNA here is from genome assembly GCF_013339695.2 of Rhipicephalus sanguineus. Lineage (NCBI taxonomy): Eukaryota > Metazoa > Arthropoda > Arachnida > Ixodida > Ixodidae > Rhipicephalus > Rhipicephalus sanguineus. The sequence goes on along the minus strand of NC_051184.2, from coordinate 152,680,507 downwards.
GCTGCACATTTTCTGTCGTTGAAGAAAATTTTTGAAAGATTGCAGGTTTGTGAGTATACGTTGCTAATTAACGCTTTACAGCAGCAAACAACTAGAATACGAAAAGTCATTGCGCTTTATCTCCTCTATTTATGCACGGGGCATCGCATTGCCTCATGTCGGCTGCTCCACCTGTGCCTCGCATGATTGTGTTGAAATACTATAAGCTTTTTGCTGTTGTACCAGACGTTGCCTTATGTGTATATATTAGTTTCGGAAGGTTCCTAGCTATTCGGTCAAGAATATGAATAGAATGTCACAGTGAAAAACATATTTTTGACCTTTTTACCGAAAGACTGACCTTTCTTTTCGAGAAAGGCTGATGCATAAATGCGAGCTGTGGTATATTGATGAAAACTGTGCTTTGTGCAGGCCATTTCACAGTGCTCCTTGTGCCATTTGTGTTTGAAACAAAACTTTTATGTCTAAATTTGTGCCTTTTTCATAGCTCTGACAAGTGTAAAACATGTTTGTATTAAAAAAAATTTATCGTAATTACTTAGTAAACATGCACAATATGCTTTTCATCTGCAGCCAATCAATATCATGATCATAATACTTCACATTTGCTGCCAGGAATTCTTGATTTATGACGCTGCGATTGGTGTGGAAACTGATCGCACTAACAAATCAAGATATCTAACTTGTTGCTTTTGCCACTTTCACTGGTGCTGCAGTTGTCATGTGCCATAGTAAGCAAACATACAATAAAAACAATGTGCATAATTTGGGGTGCAGTGCCCCTTTAATGCATATTTAATCAGAGGCTCGACTGCATGCACTTACACCAGAGAAGTAATCTGAAGTCATGGGGATAAGACAGTTAGGCAACGAAGGGCTAATTGATTAGGTGCTGCATTGTCTGCAGTGAGAGTAAATTAGTAGTTGAATGTGGCACCCACTTTTGTTTGTGTCTGTTAGCACAAAGATTGCTTCACATTGCACTACCAACACACCACCACTCTGACCAAAGAACTATCAATCGCTGTACATTGCCAAGGATTTCCTTTGGTGACGTAACGCATGTAATATTTATGAACTGGTTTCTTGAATAGATAAGGTGCACTTGAATTGAAATAATGCATATACTGTATTTTGGCTTTGCCTACGCAACATGTGAATAGGTGGGGTAGTGCCCGACATAAAAGCACCGCTTTCTTGAAGTTGGTGGCATTCTGAATGAAAGGCTTGGAAGCTTACACTTTACTATTCGTTAAATAAGTGTTATCTGTCTGATAACTTGGCAGCAAAAGATATTTGGTTAATTAGCTATGCCAACTACAGTGAATCGTGACTGAGAGGATGGCCTTGGTGTTTCTTTTGCAGGGGCTGTGTCCCGCCACTCTTGGGATCTGGGATCTACCGTTCTGTCCAGTTTGCTGTTTTTGAAGCAGTGTAAGTGGCATTATAAATAGATAGAGCTTTTTTGTCTGAGCAATATATTCCAATTAGGAGGACATGATAGGAATCACTAGTTAGGATGGGATGGTGAGAGTACAACAAACAAGGTGCTTGTCGGACCAATGCTGCCTTGAATGATGCATTTTATCAGTCATTAACAATTGAAAAAGTTCATGACTGGCCATTCTTCTTCTTCTACCAAAAGTGATTGACAACAACCATGTCTTGATTTCCCTTGCTCATTTTGAAGGGCACTGTTTCGTATAACACACACACGCGCATCCTAAGCAGCACCTGTCCTTAGTGGCATAGCCAGGGATTTTTTCATGGATGGGGGGCTTGCAGTAAGCAACTGAGTGGGTATACTAACATACCTACATACATGCATAAACCCTCCCTAACTGAACTTCTCACTTTCTCCTAGTTTCAGGATGACACTATTACAGAATAAATTGTCAAACGTATAGTTGCTTCAATAATGCATGTTGCTGGGCGAGTCGGTCGTACATCATGAAACGAGGTGCTGCGCGAAGTAAACACGGACAAGGAAGTGAACGAAGACGGGCGCAGACTCGCGACCGAATTTTATTGAACAAGAAAACGCACATTTATACGACACAAACCGCAAAATCATCTATGTGCATGCGAGGAACCTGCTTTCATTATCGTACAATGTTATGGAGGTATCACTGACGCAAATGTCTTTTTTTTCTTGATGAAGAAAGCCTCGGCAAGCTCACGTGCCAATTGGTTCTGACTACGCCTCAAAATTTTTGTTGTTGCCAGCAAAGGCTGGCACGGTTTGCCACAGGCAGCCGACGGGCATGCGCTGCAGTGAATAGGCAAATTAGAACCTTGTCCGTTCTTTATCGAAAGCTGGTGTTCCCTTAGTCGTTCATCTATACACCGGCCCGTTTGGCCGATGTATACTTTCCTGCATGTTCTGTCCCCTCTTGAAGAGAGCGGCCATGGGCTGTGTGTGTTTGCCTTTGAAGTGCCGCCGAAGGAGCGTCTTTTCCCGCCGAAGGAGCCTCCTTTCCCCAAATATGTCCCGACTGGAGGGCCCGTTCTTATCTTCGAACCCCTTCCTTTGTTACCCACTTTAACGGGCGACACGTGCGACCATTAGAGTGCAGCTCGGCGTCGTCTTTGTCGGCTCTTGGAGAGTGAGAAAACGCCGCCGCCGAAAGAAAAAACGCAAGCGGCAGTCTCGCCCCACCAGCCCAACGAACAGCACCGCTTTTTTATGGGGACCGAGTGCTTGTGAATGTTTTAAATGAAATGTATCTCTATTCCTGCTAATTAAAGTTACTTTTGTTTAAATGTTCACCGGTGTTCAACCGTTAACTGGCTGGATAGTGGACGCTTTGACCCATCAAATGCGAGCTGCGAGACCAGCATAGTAAAAGAGCGAGACAACTGCCATCGGCCGCCAACTCAACGTCCGCCGGCAATGGGATACGTCGCCACGGCAAGACCCCCGATTTGGCCCAGACATTCGCCCACCGCAAGGATTACATCGCCCAGGAGTCGAGCCGCTGACAGCACAGGGCAGCAACAAGGTGGGCTCGTTTCATCCTTCAACGCGCAGCTTAGCACCATTTGCTTCACATACGTCCGCTTCGAGACAAAACGTGATACACGCAAGAATGGATCAGGACAAGCTGACGCATGAGTGTCGAAATATCACATCAGAGGATGAAGCTTCCACATCAAACGTTCGACCGCAAAGAACAGCAGCCCTTTCGATGAAGGCTCAAGAAATTTATGAAACATGCCGCGAAGAGCACTGCCGCAAACTAGACGCTATTTGGAAGAAAGTGGAGACCGCTCTTCACAGACTGTCATGCGCGAAGGAAGGACAGTTTACCAGTGCCGCAAAGCAGCTTCGTGCAAGCTATGAGCGCTACAAGCATGTCACCGCAAGATACGCTTCCTTTCTCGACAAGGCGAACACGTCTGAAGCCAGGCAGGAATTACAGCTCCAAAAGGCAATCGATGCAGACCGTGAGGCGATCGTCAGCGAGAAGTTACGTGAGGCTACGCAACAAGAACGCGACAATGCACAGGAAACAGCTTCGCAGTTCTCTATATCGGCCCACTCAAGAGCTTCCTCGCGATCACGACGATCGGGCTCCTCCACGATTAGCCTAGCCGCTGTGCAGGCACGCGCGCAAGCCGAGGCTGTCAAAGCAAGAGCTGAGTTTGGTCGTAAAGAGGCCGCGATGCGCCTAGAGAAAGCAAGAATTGAGGCCGAACTTGAAGTCTTACAGCATGAGAAAGAAGCAGCTGCAGCAGACGCGCAGGCAAGTGCACTCGAGGCAGCCGTAGAACAGGATGGCGGGGAGTGTGTGCGCCCGCACCCACCTATAGACCGAGCACAACTGGTTTCGAGCTACATCACTGAGCAAGCAACCATACGTGATGCAGAGCTTGCGTCTCTTCGGGCGACTGTTGTGCACGCAAGAAGCCAGAGCTTGGAGCATGCCGAAGCAACAAACCGTCACACGGACTTGCATCATTATCAGCAGCCGCCTGCGTACACGCCGCCGCCCAACAGCCCCAGCTCGGAGCTTGTCGGTGTCCTTAAGTTCCTGTGCCGAAAGGACCTTGTTTCTACTGGACTGATGAAGTTTGATGATCGACCTGAGAACTTTCGTGCTTGGAAGTCATCTTTCAAGGGCGTCATTAGAGATGTAGATCTTTCTGCGCAAGAAGAGCTCGACCTCCTTATCAAATGGCTTGGTCCTGAATCATCACGTCAGGTTCGAAGGTTGAAATCTGTGCATGTCGATGACTTTTCGAAGGGCTTAAACGTCGTGTGGAAACGTCTTGACGACACCTTCGGACGTCCCGAGGCAATTGAAGATGCGTTGCTGAAGAGATTGGAGGACTTCCCAAAAATACCGTACCGGGATAATGCCAAATTGCAAGATCTCGGCGACCTCCTGCTGGAACTCGAAGCTGCAAAGACTGATCCGTACCTTGCCGGCCTTAGCTATTTGGATACTGCGAGAGGTGTAAACAAAATGGTTTCGAAGTTACCATCCGGTCTTCAAGAGAATTGGATGTCAGTGGGAACAAAATACAAACAACAACACAACACTGCATTCCCACCTTTCGTGGTTTTCTCCAAATTTGTTCAAGATCAGGCAAGCATGAGGAATGATCGTAGTTTCATCTTGCAACCGCAAAATATGTCGTCTTCGTGCACACAACAAAAAGAAGAAAGTACGACCAAGACCCCGCGGCAAAAATCATCCGTGTCAGCAAGAAAAACAAACGTGGATCACGCCTTCGAACAGTTCCAAGAAACCACTCCAAAGGAGCTGCTCGAGTCGAAGAGCTTGGAAAAATGGTGCCCGCATCACAAGAAACCTCACCCCCTTGAACGGTGTCGCGCTTTCCGGGAAAGAGCATTGGAAGAGCGGATAACCTTCCTCAGAGCGCAGGGTATCTGCCTACGATGTTGTTTATCCACAAACCACACGCAGTGGCAATGCAAGGTGGTCGTGAAGTGTCATGTATGCAGCAGTGGTGACCATGCAACAGCGCTCCACCCATCATCTCCGTGCTCAGAGTCGCCGAAGCCTGCTGAACGCGATAACAGCTCTGCACATCATTCGGAAGGAAGAGTCACATCTACGCGTACCGAGGTAGCAAACGCGAACGACAGCTACAGATCATGTGCTAAAATCTGCCTCGTGGATGTGATTCATCAGTCTCAGCCTGAAACGACACTACGAGCATACGCTATACTCGATGAGCAGAGCAACCGTTCATTGGTCAGGCCAGAACTTCTCGACGAGCTCAGTGTGGAGGGGACACCCACGAAGTACACACTACGCACTTGTTCCGGCAGTACTGAAGTTGTTGGAAGGATCGCTCACGGCTTCTTCGTACGGAGCGTATCGGGTGATGTCAAGCTTCCCCTCCCGCCTCTTCTCGAGTGCGATGAGATTCCAGACAACAGGGAAGAAATTCCAACACCAGATGCGGCACGGAACTACCCTCACCTGTCAGCCATTGCAACTCACATTCCGCCTCTAGAGGAGGCGAGAATACTGCTTCTCCTTGGCCGAGACGTACTCAGAGTTCACAAAGTTCGCCAGACCATAAACGGGCCGCTCGACGCTCCTTATGCACAGAGGCTCGATCTCGGATGGGTCATTGTCGGAGACGTTTGCGTGGGTCGTACACGCAAAACAGGCACTATAAATGTGTTTAAGACACACGTTCTCGACAACGGACGACCATCTCTCTTCAGCCCATGCACAAAACATTTCATCGTGAAGGAAGCGCCGGTTCTCTGCACTACGGATAGACATCGGGCCCCAAATGGTTTCTCATCAGTAACACCATCAGATGACACCCTAGCACCTAATCTATTCGAAACAACGCGAGAAGACAACGAGCGTGCCCTCTCTATAGAAGACAGGGCATTCCTCAAGATAATGGATAAGGAATTAAACCGAGACAGGTCAAACAACTGGGTCGCCCCTCTGCCTTTCCGCTCGCCGAGAGGTCGGCTTCCGAACAACAGAAACCAAGCTCTTTCTCGACTGTACTCGCTGCGACGCACGTTGCGAAAGAACCCGGAGACAAGAGAACGCTTCGTCAACTTCATGAAAGAGCTGTTCTTCAAGGGTCATGCAGAGGAAGCTCCACCACTTAACGCGGACGAAGAGTGCTGGTATCTACCCATATTCGGCGTTCACCATCCTCAAAAGCCCGACCAAATCCGTGTGGTGTTTGACTCCAGCGCTCAGCACGAGGTAGTATCCCTGAATGGTGTCCTTCTCACTGGACCCGACCTGACAAACAACCTTGTGGGAATTCTGATACGCTTCCGGCAAGAACCAGTAGCGATAACAGCAGACATCGAGCAGATGTTTTACAATTTTGCTGTTCGCGAAGACCATCAGAACTATCTCAGATTCCTCTGGTTTAAGGACAACGATATCTCCCGGGAAATCATGGAGTGCCGAATGAAGGTCCACGTTTTTGGCAATAGTCCTTCGCCCGCTGTCGCAACATATGGGCTTCGGCGGACTGCTCAAGAGGCTGCCCAGCAATTTGGTGAAGACGCCAAGAGGTTCGTTGAGCGAGACTTCTACGTTGATGATGCTCTCAAGTCCCTTCCGTGCGAGGAAGACGCCATCAGCCTGCTGCAAAGAACGCAGGAAATGCTTGCAACATCTAACATAAGGCTGCACAAAATTGCGTCGAACAGGCAGAACGTGTTGAATGCCTTTTCTCCACAAGACCGTGCGCAGGGACTGAGGAGCCTCGACTTCAACAAAGACGCATCGCCTATGCAGAGAAGTCTTGGTCTACTTTGGGACGTAGGCAACGACACCTTCGTGTTCAGAGCTCCTCTTCAAGATAGGCCTTACACGCGGCGAGGGGTGTTGTCGACCGTCAACAGTCTTTTCGACCCGCTGGGTTTCGTGGCACCTATAACGATTCAAGGGAAGAACCTGCTCCGTGACCTTGTGACGGAAGGTTATGACTGGGACACACCGCTTTCGGATGAAAGGAAACAGAGTTGGGACGAGTGGAAGAATTCTCTCCAGGCACTTCATCACCTTCATGTGCGGAGGACCTATGTACCAAACTCAACTGCTGAAGCCGCAACCAGAGAAATTCACGTGTTCTCAGATGCGTCCACAGGTGCCATCGCCGCGGTAGCGTACCTACGCGTAACCGACAGGCAAGGAAACACAAATGTCGGATTTGTCATGGGGAAGGCGAAGCTCGCGCCACAACCAGACCACACAGTCCCAAGGCTAGAGTTGTGTGCAGCGGTCCTTGCTGTAGAAATGGCCGATGTCATACTACGGGAGTTAGACTTCCAGCCGAGCGCTGTCACATTTTACACGGACAGCAAGGTAGTGCTGGGATACATACACAATGAAACTCGAAGATTTTATGTGTATGTGGCTAACAGAATTCAGCGCATACGTGGCAGCACACGACCTGAACAACGGAAGTACGTGCGTACGGAGGAAAATCCCGCGGACCATGCCACCAGACCAATCCCAGCAGCGCAGCTCGAGAGGACAAACTGGTTGTCAGGACCTGAATTTCTCTCCAAACCTCAAGGGGAAGCGCCATCATCAGGCTTCACGCTCGTAAACCCTAATCAAGACGAAGAGATACGCCCCGAAGTCCGCGTCTTCGCGACGGAAGCGAACCAACGGCAGAAACTCGGAGCCGAACGATTCAACAGGTTTTCAAGCTGGAGCTCACTCATACGGGCGGTGGCAAGCATAATCCGAGTTGCCCGTCGCGCAAAGAGTTCCTCTCAGCAAGAAATGGATTCGATTGAGGTGCTCTCTAGAGCCAAACTCATCATCATTCACGCTGTGCAGCAGGACGTATTCTCGGAAGAGCTACGTTGCATCCAGAGAGGAGAGCCAGTTCATAAAACAAGCTCGCTTCGGAAGCTTGACCCATTCTTAGACAGCCATGGGTTAATCCGTGTCGGCGGACGTTTGAACAAGGGTGACATTCCAGATGAAGAGAAAAACCCTTTGATAATACCGGGCCGACACCATGTCGCGAAGCTACTAGTGCGCTACCACCATGACTGCGTGCAGCACCAGGGTCGACACATCACCGAAGGAGCTGTGAGAGCTGCCGGATTTTGGATTGTTGGAGGCAAAAGGTGCATCTCATCTGTGTTGGAGGCTTGTATTTCGTGCAAGAAGCTGCGAGGGCGTTTTCACGATCAGAAGATGGCTGACCTTCCGGCTGACCGAATCAGCACAGAGCCACCTTTTACGAACGTGGGAATTGATGTTTTCGGCCCCTGGATGATTACTTCCCGCCGAACGAGAGGTGGTGTTGCCAACAGCAAGCGCTGGGCAGTAATGTTCACGTGCTTAAAGGAGTACTGACATGAATTTAAAAATTTTTCGGATTGTTGCTCTAAATGAAAGCACGGGTGTCGATAACCCTAAAAAGAGTGTCTTGATGCCTGGGGATGCATTGCATGTATTTTTAATACCACTTCTTTCAACCAGCAGTTTCGGTTTCGGTTTCGAGAGGGCGGCTTCATAGTGACGTGTCAAGTCGGCCCGTGACGTCACGGACAGACAGCAACCCACGAAATATGCACCTGCTGTCCTTTGCTGTCAGTCGAACGTGGTTCATGATGAGTGAACTGTCGTCCAGTGCCTCCGACAGCGATTTCTGGGATTTAGGCTGCATGCAGGGCCCACATTTCGCAAACCAAGTGAGCCGACTTGAAACGTCACAGGGCTCTCCATGCGGTGAAGCTGCCTTGCAGATGCTGGGAGATGAAAACTTTAAAAATCAAACTTAAATATTTATACGTGTTTCCCGGATGCGGTGTGGGGAGAGCGTTAACACTACATGCCAAGGAAACCAAAAACGTCCGTTTTGTTGCACGTCAAAATCGTGTCAGTACTCCTTTAAGCATTCGCGCAGTGCACATAGAGCTCATCGAATCAATGGACATGTCGAGCTTCATAAATGCTTTCCGAAGGTTCATGTCAGTGAGAGGGCCTGTCAAGCTCGTACGCTCTGACTGCGGGACGAATTTTGCCGGCGCATGCAGAGAACTTGGAATCAATGCTGAGAGCCCCAACAGCTCACAAATCGGTAGGTTTCTAGCCAACACTGGCTGTAAGTGGATATTCAATCCACCGCACGCGTCCCATATGGGCGGCGCATGGGAGAGGATGATCGGCATGGCACGCCGCATTCTTGATTCAATGCTTATGCAGTCACGTCATCAACGGCTTACTCATGACATTCTTGCCACCTTCATGGCAGAAGTTGCGGCCATCATGAATGCCAGGCCTCTAACTCTGGTTTCTTCTGACCCTGAAGATCCCACCATCCTTACTCCGGCGACACTACTGACACAGAAGAAAGGATGCGCATCCGCAACAACTGGAGAAATAGAGACGGCCAATCTCTACAAACGACACTGGCGTCAAGTGCAGAACATGGCTGATCAATTTTGGAAACGTTGGCGTACAACGTACCTTGCTACTTTGCAACAACGCCAAAAATGGCAAGTACCAAAATCTGACATCAAAGAAGGAGACGTCGTACTCCTGAGAGACAAAGAAGCAACCCGCAACGATTGGCCCATCGGTGTTGTCACCCAAAGCCTGCCCAGTGCAGATGGAATGGTACGCAAGGTGGAGGTGAAAATAACAAGGAACGGGGCAACCAAGACCTTCTGCCGACCGATATCAGAAGTGGTGCACTTGTTTTCACCTTAATACAACAGTGGCGTCTAACAACCGCAGACACCAGACGGGGAGTGTTCTGTCCCCTCTTGAAGAGAGCGGCCATGGGCTGTGTGTGTTTGCCTTTGAAGTGCCGCCGAAGGAGCGTCTTTTCCCGCCGAAGGAGCCTCCTTTCCCCAAATATGTCCCGACTGGAGGGCCCGTTCTTATCTTCGAACCCCTTCCTTTGTTACCCACTTTAACGGGCGACACGTGCGACCATTAGAGTGCAGCTCGGCGTCGTCTTTGTCGGCTCTTGGAGAGTGAGAAAACGCCGCCGCCGAAAGAAGAAACGCAAGCGGCAGTCTCGCCCCACCAGCCCAACGAACAGCACCGCTTTTTTATGGGGACCGAGTGCTTGTGAATGTTTTAAATGAAATGTATCTCTATTCCTGCTAATTAAAGTTACTTTTGTTTAAATGTTCACCGGTGTTCAACCGTTAACTGGCTGGATAGCGGACGCTTTGACCCGTCAAATGCGAGTTGCGAGACCAGCATACCGCACGTCAGAGGGATTTCATATACCACCCCCGTCGAGCACTCGACGAACTGAGTGGCGTGGCTTTTAGTGCATGCTTGCACGCTCCTATTTCCAGAGGCGATGCGGGGGCATAGTGACGCCAGTTTGCATGGGGCAGAAAACACCACCGGCACACCATAATGATTGGCAACATTCTTCAGGTTATGCGACACCCTATGGATATAGGGGACAACTGCCGGTCGCATTTTTTCACGACTTTGACATCCCTGAGTCGCACTAGCCTTGTACCTCTGGAGGAGCTTCTCCGCCACAGCAACCACGACTGCCGTAGGGTAACCAGCATTCATCAACCTGGCAATCTGAATGTTCAGGCTGTCATGTACCAGGTGAACACATGACTTTTCCGAGGCTCCCTTCAAACAAAACATGCCAATGGCCCATTTAACTGTCTTGGAATGCGCAGAATCGTACAATAACAAGTCTTTTCTGGCTCGCGGTGAGTACATCCAGCACGTGTGATCTGGTGTCAAAGAAAGGTTAATATCTAAAAACTGAATTCTATTCTCGTCCGGTAGTTCGAAGGTGAAGGTTAAACCTCTCCCGTGTCGTTCAAAGATCGCTAAAAGATCTTGCACTGAATTAGTGTGAGTCAAACCAGGTTGCTCTTTAAAAAGTATCAGGTAGTCATCTACATATCTAAAAACTTTTAGCACTATATCCTGGTCCAAAGAGCACACCAAATCACGATCAACACTGGCCAAGAAAATATCAGCTAGTACAGGTGCTACGCATGACCCAATACATATGCCCTCCCGTTGAACAAAAACCTGGTTGCCAAAAGTAACATATGTTGAATCAAGGTAAAATTCCAGAAGTAACAAAAAATTATCCAGGATCAGACCGCTAGTGTTCTGGAACTGTACGACACCATTACTTTCGATACACGGTATAACGGCACAAAACAGGGCTTGATGGGGAATAGAAAAGAACAAGTTCTCAATGTCAAATGAGACAGCGTAACCAACAGAAGACGAATCTTTTAAGAACGTGACCACTTCTCCCGAGTTCCTAATCATGAAAGGATCTTCAATCCTTAATGACTTCAAGCACTTCATAAGGAAAGTGCTGATTTCCCGTTGCCAGGTACCCCTTTCGCTAACTAGTATGCACCTCAAGGGCTTGTCAACTTTATGCGTTTTAACAGAAAAGAACAGTTCTAGGCTATTACTTATTGCTGCTGCGACCTGCCGTGCAAGATTTTTTGGTTTTTGCATGAAAAGAAATCTACTGCCAACAGAGATCATCACTCTGGTCACGTTTTGCCTTCGGTTGGCCATGTGAAGCGCATCTGTAGAATCCTGAAATCTGAGCTTTGGCGACAGATTCGGCTGTTGAACAACTGGTTACGGGTGCTTGCCTACCAAACAGTCCCCGAGTGGATTGGTCAGCAGAAGCTGCAGTCTTATCGGCAACAGACAGCCCAAACGGTGGAGTTCAGGTGGAAGTGTGTTCTACTACGCCTACCAAAGATTAACGACGAGGGAGGCCTCATGGTGGTGGCCTTTTTGTTTTAGGCGACATTGAACTTCCAGCAAACATAAGTGACATCCTGAAGAAAGGCCCAAAGTATGCTTTGCAGCCTAAGGTGCCGGCGCATGAATTGCTGTCGTTGAATCGTGAAGTTGCGAGGAAGGCGAGTAACGACGACCGAGAAAGGTGTCTCCTGGATGGTGTCGACTGCTTGTTGCGAACTGCTAACCGGACCCAGGTTCGCGTAGGTGGGGGATCGGTGGCATTGCAGAAGGACGTGGGAGCGGTTGTCTCGTACTTCAAACAGAATGAGCTCATGCTTTTGCAAGCGGACAAGGAGGGAGGCTTCGCAGTTCTTCCGGCTGGGATGTTTCACGAGAAGGCCACTCAAGCTGTCTCCAAGAACTTTGTACCGAAGAAAGTGAAAATTACCAAGGTAAAAACTCGAGCTCTACAACTGTGCAAAGATTTGGCATTAGAGAGACTGTCACGTGCTGTTAAGAACAGCAACAGCAACAGCCTAGAACTGTTCTTTTCTGTTAAAACGCATAAAGTTGACAAGTCCTTGAGGTGCATAGTTAGTGAAAGGGGTACCTGGCAACGGGAAATCAGCACCTTCCTTATGAAGTGCTTGAAGTCATTAAGGATTGAAGATCATTTCATGATTAGGAACTCGGGAGAAGTGGTCACGTTCTTAAAAGATTCGTCTTCTGTTGGTTACGCTGTCTCATTTGACATTGAGAACTTGTTCTTTTCTATTCCCCATCAAGCCCTGTTTTGTGCCGTTATACCGTGTATCGAAAGTAATGGTGTCGTACAGTTCCAGAACACTAGCGGTCTGACCCTGGATAATTTTTTGTTACTTCTGGAATTTTACCTTGATTCAACATATGTTACTTTTGGCAACCAGGTTTTTGTTCAACGGGAGGGCATATGTATTGGGTCATGCGTAGCGCCTGTACTAGCTGATATTTTCTTGGCCAGTGTTGATCGTGATTTGGTGTGCTCTTTGGACCAGGATATAGTGCTAAAAGTTTTTAGATATGTAGATGACTACCTGATACTTTTTAAAGAGCAACCTGGTTTGACTCACACTAATTCAGTGCAAGATCTTTTAGCGATCTTTGAACGACACGGGAGAGGTTTAACCTTCACCTTCGAACTACCGGACGAGAATAGAATTCAGTTTTTAGATATTAACCTTTCTTTGACACCAGATCACACGTGCTGGATGTACTCACCGCGAGCCAGAAAAGACTTGTTATTGTACGATTCTGCGCATTCCAAGACAGTTAAATGGGCCATTGGCATGTTTTGTTTGAAGGGAGCCTCGGAAAAGTCATGTGTTCACCTGGTACATGACAGCCTGAACATTCAGATTGCCAGGTTGATGAATGCTGGTTACCCTACGGCAGTCGTGGTTGCTGTGGCGGAGAAGCTCCTCCAGAGGTACAAGGCTAGTGTGACTCAGGGATGTCAAAGTCGTGAAAAAATGCGACCGGCAGTTGTCCCCTATATCCATAGGGTGTCGCATAACCTGAAGAATGTTGCCAATCATTATGGTGTGCCGGTGGTGTTTTCTGCCCCATGCAAACTGGCGTCACTATGCCCCCGCATCGCCTCTGGAAATAGGAGCGTGCAACCTTGCACTAAAAGCCACGCCACTCAGTTCGTCGAGTGCTCGACGGGGGTGGTATATGAAATCCCTCTGACGTGCGGGAAAGTATACATCGGCCAAACGGGCCGGTGTATAGATGAACGACTAAGGGAACACCAGCTTTTGACAAAGAACGGACAAGGTTCTAATTTGCCTATTCACTGCAGCGCATGCCCGTCGGCTGCCTGTGGCAAACCGTGCCAGCCTTTGCTGGCAACAACAAAATTTTGAGGCGTAGTCAGAACCAATTGGCACGTGAGCTTGCCGAGGCTTTCTTCATCAAGAAAAAAAGAGACATTTGCGCCAGTGATACCTCCATAACATTGTACGATAATGAAAGCAGGTTCCTCGCATGCGCATAGATGATTTTGCGGTTTGTGTCGTATAAATGTGCGTTTTGTTGTTCAGTAAAATTCGGTCGCGAGTCTGCGCCCGTCTTCGTTCACTTCCTTGTCCGTGTTTACTTCGCGCAGCACCTTGTTTCATGGTATAGTTGCTTATTTTGCAGTGTGCTATGCTTATGGCTGGAAGTACTTTGTCCATGCAATTGCCGCTTACTATTGCCACACCCTTACGTCAAGCAGACTTGTATTCCGAGATAATCTGTCTTTGATAAGTGCAGCAAGTTGGGGCGGGTTAGTAAAGTTGCATGGGGAATTATTAATCAAACTTATCAATCTGGCGATAATAATACAAGTATAACATAAGACAACAGTGATAGCGATATTATTGGTACTAGTTTAACACAAATATAACAGCAGAAGAGTTGAGATCTGGGCCAGTTGGTCCATGATACTTGAAGAAAGCCAGCAAAAGAATGGGACACGAGAAAGAGGCAGATGCAAACACCGCTGGACACCAGCGGTGTTTGCGCCTGCCTCTTTCTCGTGTCCCGTTCTTTTGCTGGCTTTCTTCAAATTTTATGAAATAATACAGGTCATAGAAGCTTACAGTTAAATATCTAATCCAGGTGCAGTGACGTTAGTTATGACATGCTTAACATGGCTCTTATATGTGATACTGACAATATTATGAGGCAGGTAGTTTTATTCTTACAAGTTTTGCAATGCAGCGAGTTTGAGCAGGCAGCAGTCTTACAGGAGGAAAAAACAAACAAACTTTATGTGCATCATTGAGGTGACATGATGTCGGAGGAGTGATAAAGATACCTCGAAACTGTTATCAGTAATTTCACAGGTGTTACACTTGCTGTGCATGTATAGTTACCAATAATGAATCTAGCTGGGCAGTTTTGATTGGCTTCAATTTCGTGAACAAGATTTGTGCCACATGGACGATGCATGTTCTAAATGTGGCTGGATGCTAGTGATGTAGAGTAGCTTTTAATTCTATCTAAGCAAGGTAAAAAATTGTCTTCACGTGCAACCAAGACTGCCGTGATTGAATGTGCGTGTAATTTTCACGCTAATTATGACGTGATGTGTGATCAGGTGATGCTAATTCTACGTGATGCACACATATACCCAATAAAGTGGACGGGAGGATGACCGCTGCCGTAGCTCAGTTGGTAGAGCATCGGACATGTTATTCCAAGGTTGCAGGCTTGGTCCCTGCCAGCGGCATGTTATCTTTTCGTCCACTTTAATTTCTTCTCATTTATGTTACAATTACCACAAGTAACATCCCCTATACTTTCCTTGCCATTATTTATTGTCTGTTACTTCTCATTAATGTTGTGTCTAACAAAGAAAAACGAGCCCTTAAAATTCCTCTGCTTTGGTTCAATAATGAAAGTAAAGCGCTTGAAGGACAGTTACACAGGAAGAACACAACACGAGCGCTCGTTTTGTTTTCTTCCTGTGTCCCTGTCCTTCAAGCGCTTTACTGTTATTACTGATAAATATTTTTATAACATTACAGTATCAAGAACCGTGTTAGCAATGAGGTAGTGTGTGTTAGCTGGTGAAAGGCATGATACTCAGAATATTTTACATTTGGACTTGTTTGATTTCATGTTCCATGCCTGGCATTAGTCGTACATGTTATTAACATCTGTTTGAAAGTGTACATGGTCGTTATTTTTTGGGAAATGACACAGTCATTCTCAGAAAGATGCATATTAAAATATTTGTAGGAAGATGATTCATGTAAATTAGAAGCGGTGCGGGACACTCCAGGACAATCTAAGCTGTTAGCAGACACAAACTGAGTATGGCTAGCAAGGATGAAACTGAGTATGCTTAGGTCAATGTTTAGGATTTGTAGCGGAGAAGAGAGTGAGCGACTTTATCAAAGACTTTAGCGAAATCAAGAAAGACTCAGTCAATTATTGATAGAGAATCAAGAGCCATGTTGATTAGTGAATGCTAGTAGGTGAGTATCACATGAAAAGGACTTATGGAATTCATGCTGTGTGAAGAAATTGATGCTTTCTAGAAAAGTTACCAGATGTGAATAAATAATATGCTCCATAATATTGCAGGGTATGGACGTGAGACAAATTGGGCGATAGTAATTTGGATCAGACGTTCATTTGCGAATGGAAATAACTTTTCTCATCAGCCAGAAGGGAGCCAGAAGGGAGCCTATACAGAAGGGAGCCTTCCCAGATTGAGTGATAACGAAGATATGCACTGCAATATTACGGAGCAATGCTCTACTGCCGTGTTTCTCAGCCATTAATTTTAAGGGACCCCTGTGGACCGGTGGAATAGATGAGGGACCCCTTGCAGTGAGAGAAAGAAAGTTGTGGGGGTGGGGGTCACAGCACAGCATGTAGCGTGAAGTATGTGACTTTTATTTAAATGGGTCTCCGCGGAACCCCGTTTGAGAACCGCTGTTCTACTGTGTTTTTCAGAAATTTAGCATCAGTGCCAACACTGCCACATGAAGATGAGTTTTTCAGTTTTATTGCAATAGCAATTATATGGACAGTCTCGGCTGGAAAATGTCCGCCCCCGTCGCCGTCATGCACCGTATATGTATAAGTATGTATATATATATAAAAGCCCCAAAGAAAAATAATTCAGAAAAATGCTTCCAAAGCACGGAATTGAACCAGGGACCTCTTGCTCCGCAGCGAGTGGCGCTAGCCACTACGCCACGGAACGCAGGTCCTCCGCATAGCTAACGGCGAGCGTTATATACACACCCTTTGCCGCTGGACGGACTCAGAGATGGCCGACGCTCATAAGCGTTCCTTCATTACCAGCGAGACGGCGCTAGGAGCGCGACGAGCGCATTTAAAAGTCGTCGGCGTGCTCGCTCGCTTCTTCTTATATTTGCGCAAGGAGAACCTTGGCCTTCCGCTCTCTGCTCGCGTGGTTTTCTCGTGGTGAGGGCAAGAGGGATGTTTCAAGCTTTAACCGTGACGTCCGCGTTCATGTTACGGAGCGCCGCTAAACGACGCCGCTAAACGAACAAACAGAAGATGAGCGCGAACTATCAAGTGTCACAGCTCGACACTTGAAGCACGCTAGTTTCCTTCGCTGCTTCAGCCGCCTTTGTAACAGGAGTGCTGTTCAAACTGAGAGTATCCATTGGTGAGCCTCACTTCGTATAGCATTAGTTTCTTGCTATCGCATTCATTGCTTCGCCCTTGCGGCGAAACTGTGATTTTTTTTTGGTGATCGACCGAATGTGACAGAATTCATGCAGATTGGATCTATCAAGGGATAACTGGGTGCT
>NC_051184.2:152611464-152663384 GCF_013339695.2 Rhipicephalus sanguineus | reverse complement strand
GCGCCCCTCCTGTCACTTGGTCCGCGTGTCACCGGTTGCTGGGTGGCAGTGTAAGTACACGACGAATCGGGAGGTTCCCGAGGTCTTTCACCTGCACGAGGAGGGCAGCGCGTCCGTAGTGCGTGTAATAACAGAAACAACCACCGCGTTCAACATTACCTATATATGGCACACGCGTGGCGAGACGTTAAAGCGAACCGCGGGTGACTTGCAAAGTAGAGACGTATATTAGTTGCGCCTTCGGCGCCGCCGTTTGGTCTTTTCATCTCGTAATCGATACACAAGGGCCCAGACGCGCACTAAATTCTCGTCCCACGGCGGCGGGTAATATACGCGTCCGATGCGCTCGGCCGGACCCGATCGGAGCCGACGCGGCGCCGTGGACTCGCCGCGGGGAGCCGGCTAAGGACTTTCACGATCGACGAGCACGCCTCGCGCGGCCCATCGATAATCCACCGGCGCGGGGAATTACCGCTCAACGCGTCGCCAGCGGCGCCCGAGATCGCCCAACCCCCCGCCGGCAGGGTGTGTGCACGCTACGACGATCCTGGCTGTGACGGCTCGAGCAGACGGCATCCGCAGTTCGAGCAGCGGCGCCGGAAGCGCCGCTCCGGCTCCTCGGCTATATAACCGGCTGCCGCGAAACGACGGCGCAGAAACTATGGCTGCGTGCGCTTTACACGCGCAACTCGAACCCGGGCCCCGCCTGCGTTCTACGCACGGGTGATCGCAATGCGCGCTGCACGCAGTTGCGAGGGATTCGGAGGCAAGCCAGAGGCGGAGCAGGGTGAGGCGATGTCCCCCCACGCGACCGAAGGTGAGGCAACACGAAGTGACACCACGAACAGATTGCTGTAAAGATTCGCTCCGACGACATCCCCCAGTGGTCGGCCATGTGAAAGTAAGTCGGTAGAGGATCTGCAGTGAGCAATTCGCCCCTGATGTACTGATAGCAGCGTCAAGAACACGCGTATCAGTGTAAAACGGCATAGCAATTCGCACGCTTCTCGCGACGCGTGAAGGCACGAGGGACGCGCCACTTCGTGTCGCTCACTGACTTCGTGACATCTGCACCGAAGGAGGTGCTAATTGTGGTAGTTAACTCCAGTCCGATAAAGAGGGCCGTACGTTACATTACATCCGGCTGTCAAAGACGTCGTTGAGAAACTGAAGCGGGATGCCTTCTATCCACGCCATAAAAACACGCTATAAATAGAATGAAGGGAATTTTGAAGGCTCGTTTCTTGGTTTGACACAACCTTCACCCTTTCGGCCCTGGCGGTGTCAAATGAAACAGCCAAAAAACATTTCTCCTAGCACCTCGGAAATGAAACCAAAAATGTCCATTCTTGAGGTAGAGTGTACTAGAACAGGGGAGCGCTCGGAACGGGCATCGAAAAGGAAGCCCTAACAGGGTCAATCCGCTTGCGGCACTGCGATCGGTAGTCTGCAATGTGTCGTCGTTTAATCCTTTGTCTTAAAACTTGCTTCAGTTGCAACGTGTAGCTTCAAAAAGTGACGCAAAATGTGAAGTAAAATTGAAGAAATTGACAGTGAGCGTATTAAAGCTATTTGCAGCGCCACCAACCGAGATTGAACAAAAGCGTTAAGTATGGCCTCCGAGATTTTTGCGAAGACGAGACTCGAAACAAGATTTCACATGTTACGGTACTTTTGTAGCAATACGTAGCAACAGAAGCTAGTTTTTAGAAACAAAGAAAAACCGATACAGCTATAGAAGGTGACACTAAGTATAAAAACCCACCATCTACAGCTGCGAGATTCGACCCGGGCCTTTTGACTTGGGAAGCAGGGCATTCTATCTCCCTCACACCCTTTGGCGGAGCCGCGCGCAACTATTAAACGACGACACATTGCAGACTACCCATCGCTGCGCCGCAAGCGGACGGACTGTTCAGTGTTCGTTGGTTCATGTTCTTTGTGGAACACAATGGCCTATGTAACTTCGAACGAACTCTGGTTAATCATCGGTACGAGTGTACCGTTTGATTCTGGGCGTATTCACTGTTGTGAATATGTTGACGCCTTTACTCCTCCAGTTACATGTGTGTATAAGAACCCACGCAAGAGGGGTGACGGTTGTTAAATAAATAAATAAATAAATAAATAAATAAATAAATAAATAAATAAATAAATAAATAAATAAAACCGCGTGATAGATGATAAGCAACACTCGAACAGTGTGAAGGCGCGTGGTATAAGTTGCTGTTGTCCACGTAGCGGCAACTGCAGCGTACAAGCAGGGAATGACGTCACTACCTTTCGTACAGGAAAGCTTAGGTACCGTGCATGTATAGTTGTCTTGCTGTCAATCATTTAAAGGGCTCCTCACCAGCCTCTGAAAATACAAAAAAAAACGAAAAAAAAAACGAGCGCGATATTCTCTTCCTGGCGTTTTCTCGTCTTTCTGGCGCACTTCGTGACGCAGACAGCTATTCCCGTGACGTCTATACAGTACATACTCTCGATTGGTCCATATAAGCGAAATATCGGGTGTGAATTGTCTCCTGCACTTCTTTGCCATGAAGCCGCCCATACCGTTCTTTTTCGCCTCGCATGACTATCGTGCGCGATCTACTGATTTCACTTCATTTTCCGTGTTTCTGACTGCGCAAACGGAGATGACAGCGTGTAGCCGACAAGCGCGAAACCTTAACAGGGTCAACGCTTAGTGCTGACATGGTGCAAGTGCTTTTAAGAAATAGTGGCGAGGGGGAGATATGGCCTGCAGTAAGGGTGGCGAAGGCGAGGAGAAACCACTCCCGTTTTTGAACGCGGGCTGCTGAGGGGCCCTTTAATGCAGTGGCTGGCTTAATCGTTTAAGGGTCGATTGCTCTGTGGGATCAGGTGATACCACACCTTCGCTGGCTCACCACCTGCACGTGCGCCGTAAACTGTGCACCCCCCCCCCCCGCCCTCCTCTACTGTTTTTTTTTTTTTTTACCGTTCGTTTCTTCCGCTGGCTGTAGTGCCCCAGAAACACCGGGCCCGAATTTCTTATTCAGGAAACGGTAAGGTGGCCATGTAATGCAACTCCCAATTGCATGCCAGGTGAGTTATCTCCCCAGCAGCGACCGGCGAAGCAGGATAGTATAAGCGCGCTGTAAGCTGACTTTTATGGCGGTGGAACAACCAGTGAGACGACATTTCGAGAACTGGATTAATCGCTTTCGTGCCAGTCGCTCGGCGTATCAAATGTGCTGTCCCGAAATTTTGCGTCTTTCGGCAAAAATCTCGCGAAATCAACTGGAATGCCACAAAAACAACTGGCGGGCCGTACCGACTGCAGAAGCCGATCGGAGCCAGCCATTTCACGAGCGCTCCTGATTCAGGTTCTCCACGCGTCACATTTCACCGGCTGCTGATGTCCGTGGAGATTGGAAGACGCTAATGGAAACGAGGACGTGATCGACGACACAGCCACATCGATCCGATTTCCCGATTCATTACTGCAGCACATACAGTGTTCAGAAACCGTCGGCCCGCATACATAAACGAAGAAACGGTCAGGAATGAGCAGCTTGCGGCAGGACACAAAGCCTGGCGACGCGGAAATCTTAGTTAATACGTGCACGAAATCTGTAATCCACGTGGCTGGCTTATAGCATCTCACCATTCACCAAATGTGTGCCGCTTTCGAGTCACTTCGCCATCCGAACGACGCCTCACTAACTTTGATGTCATGCGCTGCACTAAATCATTCCATTTTATCGGACACATTGTATCGGCACTACCTTAGTTCCGACGGCCTACAGGCACAAGGCAGCTGCCTACACGAGGCGACGTATAAACGCAAAGTTTGCACAGTCGGCCGATCAGCCGTCGCTGACCGGTCACTGCTCTCGGCGGTTTGTTCAGCTGCGCATGTGCTACACGTGACGCGGCACAAACTTATGCTGCTTCTCTGCTTGCGGTACAAGTGGCACTGCGAATGCATTCTACAAAAGCCGGCACGAATACTTAACGCCGTTCGCGTTCGCCACTGTTCTTATACTACGTCGCAAGATTATAAATTCCCGAAACGCAAGAGAGAACTTGTTCTTACGGACCTACTCAGTCACTTAATTTGCAGGAAACGCCACCGGATAGCTGTCAAGAAATATCGCAATGTATGCTGGTGTTTGGCGGCTTAGCACCGTTTGATGTGGACGCACCCAGGTCGACGACTGGCGGCACATCTCTATCCCGACGACTAACGCTCGACGACTAACGACGACTAACGCTTAGCCGCCAGTGCGGATTCACTGTCACAATAATATTCCAGCGGAAAACCTATAAGTTCCACGCACGAGTAGCAGTCCATGAATAACCGGCAAAGAAGTCTGGAGTCACAGGCCATTCACCGTGCCAGTAACCCACGCCACGCACTTGCTCCAGTTGACCACTAAAGGTTCACCGTTTTATCGGTTTCAGTGATGCTTTCGTAATCTTTAAAAAACAAAACACATCGGCGTATGCCAGTAACCGTACTTCAGCTTCTTGTAGCTTGTACCCTTTTATTTTACTACTTTCCACGACTTTCTGGCAAAATGACTCTGTATAAATTGAAAATGGAAGAGAAGACAAAGGACAGCCACAGAACGTTCTCATTGATTCCTTTCCCGACAACTTTGCTGAAGATGAGCCGCGTTTTACATCCGGTATATGCCATTCGGACTCCATCTCGAATCACGCTACCAACATTAACATAGTCCAACAAGAGAAGTAGAATGTCATGGGGTACTCGGTCAAACGCTTTTTCTAAATCAATCTGGATCATTGCAATGTGGTCACTTGTGGCATCCAGGGGCGTAGCCAAGGGGGGGGGGGGGGTTCAACCCCCCCCCCCCCCCGAAATTTTTCAGTTTTGCTTGCGTATATAGGCACGCACACATACAAACGCACGCACGAACATACATAAAGTATGGTTGAACCCCCCCCCCCCCCCCGAAAAAAATTTCTGGCTACGCCCCTGGTGGCACCACAGCATTCCAGTACGCTTCGTGCCTTATGGATGTTTGTGAATATAGTGCGCCCTTCAAATTCCGCATGTCTGGTGGTCGCCTGCAATGTCGTGAACAACTGTCTGAAGTGTCCTTGCTAAGACTTTCACCAAAATCTTGTAGTCAATATTCGATAGACTTCGTTCTTCAACGGACTTAAAAAAAAAGATCCTACGGCATCAGATTTCTCCCAGTTGAAAATAAGGAAAGGGTCCCGTTCGATCTAGTTATGTTATTGGGCCTGCACAGTATATATGGCAGGCTAGCACGGCGGCACGCCATGCTGATATTAATGCACGTCCGGTTCGACAATACTTTAATGAATCTATATGTTCATTTCTGGAAACACAAAAGGTACAACAAGATGTACCTGAATGGCTTCATCAAGTAGGAAGCCTTCTACATATGAAGCAATTTTAAAAAGCCTGTAAACTATGATACTTGTGTAGCTTTTATTTTCTTTCTTTCTTTTTTGTTCTGTCTTCGGAATACATTTGTCACAGCTGTATGTATGTACATAGGCAATAAAGAAAGAAAGAAAAAAGAAACAGCGGGGCTCTGTGGTAGAACGCTCGACTGCCACGCAGAGGGCCCGGGTTCAAATCCCATTCGATCCTGGGAATTTTTTTGTCATTTTATTTTTTTCATCTCTATCGGTTACGCCACCGACGGCGACGGCGCTAAAAGCAGAACGGGCACCTATAAGAGCTGCGCTCTAAAACGATTCGACAGGACCACCGCGGCCGC
Organism: Rhipicephalus sanguineus; assembly: GCF_013339695.2. NCBI lineage: Eukaryota > Metazoa > Arthropoda > Arachnida > Ixodida > Ixodidae > Rhipicephalus > Rhipicephalus sanguineus. The sequence continues at coordinate 152,657,634 of NC_051184.2, read as the reverse complement.
AGTGGTCCCGTCGAATCGTTTCTTCCATTTGTATCTCGTCGCACCGCGCTGCTTCCCACGTTCACTTCAACTTCGCGCGTTAAATCAACTCCGGCGAGCAATGTCCTTCGCGCTGCTACCGCGTTTCTCAACTTCGACATCCACTGAAGACCTATAGCGAAGCCCACACTCTATCGCGATATGTTTTCTGGTGTGATTATTAAAGAAATTTAAACACTCTTTAGAATGCAGCCACACATCGAGACAGAGGGAGAAAAGAAAGCGAAAAAAAAATTTAGAGAACAAGCGTCTCCTCCACAACTCCCGATAAGCTAAACGTACTGGAGAAAAGTAAGTCGACAGAGCGAGAAAAAGAAAGCAAAAACAGCCAGTGCTCGAGCCTCTGAGAGAAGGCACCGGAAATAAAGTGCGGGCGGGCGATTTTTCACCGTCGTGCGTGTTCCGCGCCCTCGAGTGAACGACGCCTCGGCGGCGAACACGGGCGACGTCAAGCAGCCGACACCGAACGAAAGAACGGGGCACTGACAAAAGCTGCGAACCGTCGGCTTCAAGCGCTAAGCGGTCCCTCGAGAAAAACCACCGCGTCTCTTCTCGCTTTTAACTCTTCGCAGTGTCTCACTGCCTTAAAACGCCTCGTTGCTGGCCTTGCACATTTTATTTGAGCTGTCTCGCCGCTCTTGTACTCTCGGCGACACTGTGCGCCATTGACGTCGGCTAAGCCCACATTTTGCCCAACTCTCTCGGTGTTTGTGTGGCGTTCTGACGCTGCGCGCGCGTAGAACAAATCGGACAACAATTGTCGCTACGAATAAGCTCTAGATTAAAACAACTTACTAAATTGCTAAATTGCAAAGAAATAAATTTCGCTAAAGGAGCGCTCAGCTCAGTCCGCGCAGATGGTACAAAGCTAAACAGTTCATACCGTACATTGCTACAATCTCACAAAACCTATTTTCCGGCATTGAGTCATCACCCTAAAGCTGACATGATATCGTATATAATTAGTATGTATACGCTGTACTTTTCGTAGCAGCATTTAGTTAAACAAATGTACTGACTGCCCAGGTTGGTGACAGGTTATACTCTCAACGTCACAGTCCTTTTAGAAAGCGCTGACTGTATCACGTTCCTGTCGTGCGTCATGATGCCGTCACAAATTTCGGCGATCTGCATCGTCGTGGCGACGTCACAGCTTAACATCTCGTATGACTCATCTCGGAATCTCGCGCATCACGTTTGTTTGTTTGTCACGTTATTTGTTTTGTCGACGGTCACATTTTCCGCACGATGAGGCATATGAGGCTTTCGCCTTAAAACACGGCTATACTACGAAGCGACGCAGCTGCAATCCTTGCACCTGCACGCACTACTTCCTCCTAAAGGCTTGGCACACTTATCTCCGCGTCGCAGCGGTCGCATGAGGTGAGGTGCTGTCCTTGAAGCGTACTCAACGAGTTACGAGGGCGGCATTTGTGGTGAAAGACACGGGAGTGTCCTCAGGTGTCGCCTGTGGGGAAACAGCGCAGGTGCTTGGATCGATTGCAGCATCCCCTGACCGCGCCAGTCGCCCTGATCGCTCCCCGGGGAAGAAAACGTGCTGGCACGGCCGCTACGGTATAGATGTCGGCTCTTGGACAGAAACCTTGTAGGTCACGATCACATAGATTTTAGTATATCGATAACAGCACGAATTATAACAGTGTTAACATAGTAACAATAGCATTAACAATCGCAGCGCCACGGCAATGACGGCGGTCCGAAGCTGCCTGACGGACAGCTATAAATGAAGAAGCAGAGAAACCACCACTTCGGCATGCAACACTGACTCACTCCAACCAGCTATCAGCGTGAGTGTCGGAAAATAAACGTTAAGTAAAGTTTATTTGCATGCTTTCGATGAATATTCCTCGAAAGCATGCAAAAAAGAAACATCAAGGTCGGAGACCACTGTATCATGCTTAAAGAAATACACGCTCTAAATGAGCAGATCTGCATAACCAGAACAACATGTCATTGTAGCGCTTCAGCGTAAAACACACGCATATTCTGAACGTTCATTGGCCGAAGGAACACTTTGCATGAGCGCTATTCGTGAAATGCGAAAGTGTGTCCATTATTTCATGCATTATCGAGTTGTCGGAGAAGACTGCAGCGGCAACAACGCTGGCAGCGACATTTGATCGTCCACTGTCTGTCAAAGACACGCAAAGCTAATTTCACCGCTAGATTACCAGGGTGCTAAAGGCAACCGATACGGAAAGGTTGGCCAGCACATTTACCGCTTAACATCAGGTTACAAATACGGCACTGGAGGAGCAGCGTTAGTTGCGTATAACTGGCATACGTTGCGTCTAATGTAAAATCCCTAGGCGCCTCATATCAGCTTAACTACGACACCTTCGCCAGAGGCGTGTCGATCGAACGGCTTTAAAGTCACAGACGCTGTCTAACAAAATGCACGAAGCGCCCGATTCGGCTCCGGTTTGAGGTGGCGCTAACACCGCAGAGGAAGAACAATAAACTGGTTACGCCGCTCGACTGCTGACCCGAAGGTCGCGGGATCGAATCCCTGCCGCGGCGGCCGCATTTTCGATGGAGGCTAAAATGTTTGAGGCCCGTGTACTTAGATTTAGGTGCACGTTAAAGAACCCCAGGTGGTCGAAATTTCCGGAGCCCTCCCCTATACGGCGTCTCTCATAATTATATCGTGGTTTTGGGACGTTAAAACCCAGATATTAATTTGAACAATAAACGTGGACTCATGGCGAAGTCCTGCAATCTATACACGTGGCAGTCCTGCTGTCTCAATGTCTAGATTGAGAAACTAAAGAGCATACAGCTAGGCACGGTGAGATCGTTTCCCATATTTACAACTCCAACATGTGTTACGTGTCGCTGGGCATGACGTGCACGGAAAAGTATATAGTGAGCTTTAATCGCGCAGAAAATTCACGTTCACCAGCCTGGCCATGTGACTACAGGTGTCTATAATGAGTCTACGAATTCTAAAACATGATGGCAAAGCCAATTCGAGCGACGGCCACGAACCTCAGGAATTAAGGCAGGAATCGCGACAAACTTATGCGATACGAAGGGAGTCATTCTTCGTTCGACATTTATACCGCCCGCAAGGACTGGTCAATAACTGGACTCAAAGGGTCACTAAAGAGCAAAGCGATTTTTTTTTTTTTTCATATTAGTAAAGTACTCTTTCACGATACCAAAAACACCACGCTGGCTGCGAGAAGACGTTTACTAAGCGAGAAAACGCGCAAAAACAAAATGTGGGTGGCGACGCCACCTTCAAGTTTCCGCACCATTTGGCGTGACGTCACATGTTTTGACGGCGCGTACTAGGGTCTACGTAGTTCCTAGTCGGTAAAAATGAAGTGCATTTTCCTCTGGGGGTGCCATAGACTTGACAAATCACGTTTGGGGTAATTTTGTTGAGCCAAGGGGCCAAAATACGATAAATACACTTTGAAATCCGTGATGTCACGCGGGGAGATTTCGGCGCGGAATTTAAAAATGAAACTTTCAACTTGATTTTCTCCTCTATTAATAAACCTATGATGGCGAAATTAACGACGTTAGAGTTCTCAGAGCACCATTTATCGATCTAAACCGATTCATCGTTTCTCTTTAGTGTCCCTTTAACATTCACGATCGCATAATGCACGCCAAGGGAATGCTTCAGCGCGGTGGCCTCCACCCAACGCGATGCTTCGCCGTCGTTCATGCGACGACAAAGGCGCCGAGCAGATCCCATTGCGCGATGACAGAACGCATCCGCTGCGCGAACAAACAAGAAAACAGAGCAGAGAATCGCGCGACGCTATCGCGCTTCTCGGGTTACGCGTCGCCTGGCCTGGCGAGTGTTAACGCTCACACGGCCGCTGAATCAACGCCGGCAATCTCGGCCAAACACACTCGCCAGTGTTTGCTTGTCGTCCTTGTTTATGCCAGCGCTCCTGCTCTTTCGTTTTCTTCGTATATTTGCGAGCGCTCACCGTCGGGCAATAATTCGATTTGCGAACGCCAGACGAGCCGTTACATGCGCACCACGTGATCGGAGGCGCGGCAGAAGCGCGGGCAACGAACTTGCCACGGGGCCGTCATGCGCGATAATGCGAGAAGGGGAGCGATAATCCGCTCGGACGTAATCTGACGCAGCAGCCGGATCGCATGGGTGCCTTCCGCCCCAAAACGTCTCGTTTTCTCCTAGCGCAGCTTATCAGAAACCGGAAGGGCGCCCCTTTCATTGAAGCTCGCCGCGCATCTCGTTCTGAAGATGCCGAACTGTAAGCGAGTGCCGCTGGAAAGCTTGGCGAAAATGAACCTTCCGATATCGCATTCATTGCGAGCTAATCAATTGCTTTTGACGGGAACTGCGCCACTATAGAGAGAGCTCCGCCAGGGACGTTAAGTGGTAGCCTTCAGATTTCCGAATTTTTCAGCTCTTAAGTAAGCCGCGTACAGGCAAAACAACAACGAAACGAGACGTCAAATCCGCTATCTAAACCTAATGAGCTTGTAGGAACCAGGATACAGGAAATTTCAGTGCATCAAACGCCGTGACTTCCGAGTTCAAAGACGAGCTGCATACGATTTCTACACCGTTACCACGTCACGCGTACCCTTATAACTGTATACGGTGATTCCAGTTCACGGAGACATTTCACGTCTTCGAGGCACCTTCGTTTCGATAACTTCCAAAGTCAGAGTGGTCGACGTATGTGGCCATTTGCGGAGACTTTACTACTGTCATTCAAGGTTCAGTCATGTCCGAAGTGTATATGAGCGCCTCAGCAGCGCCTTGCAAGGTTCCGGCGTTTGGGAGAGCCCGTATCGACGGATGCTTCACGAAACCATATTCTTGCGTAAATACGGAATGAAGCATCCAAGTGTTTCACCAAGCCCATAACTGTCACTTTGTCATTTGCATCACTTCTATGTCACGCCCGTAGCCAGGAATTGTTTTCGGGGGGGGGGGGGGGGGGGGGGGGGGCACCTGGTGAAAGCCTTGACTATTTGAGAAAAACGCCCATCTGCATGATTTATTTTTGATAAAACACCATCTGTCATCAAAATTTCGGGGGGGGGAGGGGGGGCAGCGATTCCTCCCCCCCGCTACGGGCCTGTTCTATGTAATGACTCCCACAGCCGCTTTTAAACCATATAGCGGAAAAGACACCGACCTGTAGAGACCGACGGCCGCTGTCCTATGACGCACGGGTCCTGACCATGTCGTATTCTGCAAAGAAGAGACGCACGTCAGGGGCAAGCATCACTCAGTCGTCGTGGTTTTGTATGTACAATTGTTACGAACAGCATTTAATTGATTTGTCTGAACACAATGCCAACATCAAAAGTACGCAGGTATAATATATTCGCGTATAACAAAGCGTTTAATACAGGGCTTATTACATATCGCAGATAATTATTCTACAAATATAGAAGTGCCGTAGCAAAAACCGAAAAAAAAAAAGGCAAATGACCCTGGACGTGCTGCAGCGAATTAAAAAAGCATCGGTGCAAACAAGAGAATGATAACATATTTCTGAAGTCATCGTTGCGCTATTACGGCTTCGTTAAGTATCACTGTTTTAGGCAAAGACATACATGTAACATAATAATACACACCAGGCTGGATAATAAACGAAGAAAAAGAAAACGGGAACGAAACCTGTGAGGGTGTATTCTATGAAGAACAACGACCAACGACAACAGAAAATGTAACAGGCTTATTGAACTAGAAAAGGAAATACTTCGTTGTTGTGGAAACTACCACAGTATCGACTGCTTGCGCACTTCAACGCTCTTTTATAGACACAAAATGTTGAGGGAAAGCCCAATATATTATATTAAACTGCTACAAGAGGTACAGGGAATAAGTTGCGCAATGAAAAGGAAAACCGCGAACTTTATCCAGGAAAAAGACATTTAAAACGTTTGCCAAGAACGAGGCCAAATTATGGAAAAACAAACGATTCAATAGCAGTGAATGCGATTATTGTTAGTGAATCGAAGAACATCAGAGTTTGGCGTTAGTCCACAGGCATTTAAAGAACAAGCTGAAGAGATTTTGTCCAAAAAGAAAACAACTTGTCGTCACTAAAAAAATACTGCGCAGAATTTGGGGGGAATTTGTGTTTAGAGAACTTTGTCTACAGTATGGAAAGTGACGTTTCGTTGCTTTTGTAAGAGCTAAATACTGCTCATGTAGTTATACGATGCGTCAATTTTTTTTTTGTGTGTGTGTATGTGTGTGCGTGTAAGAGACGTGTACACACGGTACAGAAAGTGTATCAGTCGTGCTTGTTTGCGTAGGTGAGCATTTTCACTTCTTACCGCTGATGAGGTAATATGATAATTCATAAAAAAAAATTTCTTTGTTGCTCTTCCTTTTTTTTCTTTTTATGCAAGCAATGTGTATCTGTTGCGAAACTCGGGTGCAGATGCCTTTGTTAGGCGTATAAAAAAACGCCTCTTGCATCTGTCCCTTTTCCTTGTGTACCAATGTAGGAAATAAAATCCACCACCACTACTACTACAATTAAACAGTAGGTACACATGCATCCGAACCGACTTCTCGACTAAGCCTATCTCGAGCAAAAGAAGAGGAGGACAATGAGTGGCCGTCGATTTGTCACACCGCAGGAATGCGCGTTGCTTTTGTTTGCTGGAAAGCGACAACAAAAGCACGCCCGCCTGTTTCTTCTGCACAGCGCCTGCACGATATCGGTCGTTCATCAATATTTCTCGCGTTTGTCGTTGTCCGCAGTGACTTCATTGACGTCGCGCGCTCCATTCACCCCCGTACGGCGTCCACCGCAATCGTTATCGCACACTGGCGCAGGTGCTGTGACTGCTTTCAGCGCGAAGGTGTGTATCCGGGCTTCGTCGCAGCCGACCGAGGTGGCAGCCAGGGCGGGCGCGCATCGCAGCACTCCCACGGGGCGGCGCGGCCAAGGAAACCGAAGATGCTCAGCCAACAACAATGGGTCGCCCAGCAGTCGATATCGGGCGACATCGGGAACAAAAGCTCTTGTTGTTCCTACGCGGCACAAAGCCGCCCGGGGGCTTTTCGGGTTATGTATGCGCTGCTGCCGCAGGGGCCGGCTCGGTCCCAACGCGCCTGAAATTACACGCCGGGACCTTTGCTGCCGCGGATGCATGCACCCGAGGTCGGAACGGAACAGCTCTGTTACTTGCGTTGTCATTCGAACAACTCGCGCTTTGCGTCAAATTAAAGTTCCTTTATAATGGGCGAGTCTAGCTTACTTGAAATTGAAACGCCATTTGCAGAGCAGGTCGAACGAAGAATATGCGCTTTTTTTTTTTTCGCGCACAGCGAAATGTACTGCTCACCATGTATTCCCTTAAGAAATGTACTTCCTATCAAATTGCACTTAGGAAGTGTCCCTCCTAAGTAGGTGAGTATTGTGACGTACAACAGTACAGGAAAACCGGGAGGGAAAGGGGCACACACACACACACACACGAGCGCTGACTCACAACTGATTTTATTTGCAGCGGTGCATGAAATATATAGCATGCACACGAAGATAAAGAATTCCTCAACAAGAGTTGTCGTCCGCTCGTTGCAACCACTATGCATATCTAACTATACATATCAAGACACTGCTCTTCTTTCTCGGTCAGCGCTAGTGACGCCATGCTTACACATGCGCCACCCTGTCCTATGTTTGCAGCTTCGATTATTAATCTGGTCATCTTGTCGAATGAGCGGCTAAGCAGTGTCGTACTTTCAGAGCGCGGAACGCATTCACAAACTCTGCAATGCAACCCTAAATGACCGGAAACAGCTATGTTGACGTTACAATGGTGCTCCTCGAGTCTTTCATTCAAGAATTAACCTGACGGATTTTTACGAATACGACACTCGAGACGAGATTTCACATTTTACGTTACTTTTTGTAGCAATACCTAGCAACAGAAGCTAGTTTAACATAGTCTATATGAAGTCGGTTGCCCTCGTATCCATAGCGAAATATCCGCTCAAACGAAACGAGCAACAACATCATTTTGGAATGAGGGCAGATAATACAGCATTCGACGCATAACGGGGCAAACGATTCCAGAGCTGACAGAGTGCAGCCACCGTGTGGCGACATATACACAACGAGGCACTGATGGCCGGCAACGAAATGTCCTCGGCTAATGCGGGCGGACGCCGTCACAGCTCGTGACAGGAACTGTCGCCCGAGAACCTTATATTACAGCAATACCGTACGCTTACGGTTCGCAAACGATTATGGCTCGAAATAGCGTCATTTTCATGATTACTTCGATGCTCTCCCTCCCCACATCGATGCGTACAACGACAGCAAATAAAATGTGAGACGCAATCTTCCTGAACCCCCTTCAATATGCAATGTCAAAATTATACACCTCCTAAAATTCAGAGCTCGTATTCAAAATAACCTGTTACGATATAGAATTGCTCGTAAGGGGAATTTTCATCTACTAATAACGCTGAACATAGTACTGGCAAAGGCGGCACGCCACTGATCAAAAGGCAAAATGGCGCATGCTACGAAGTAATCTTTGCAGAGCAATGTTGTGCTGAGTTAATGGCGCTTTCGTGTGTCGACAAATGTCCTCTTGGAAATTTGCTGAGCTGTCATGGCAAACGATACACCGGCACCCAATTTCCAATCTACACTGGTCTCTTGCATGACCGGTACAGCCATATATTTTCACGACAGAAAGAGCGAATTCGGGCGGCCGCATTTTCTTCGGCTCTTCGCAATGCCAACGACCCGGCTCGGCTCGCCTCCACGTGACGTCGTAAGCCCTTCTCCGACGTTGACACTACGAGCACGTACGACAGCATACGAACAACATACGACTCAAGTCTTGGCGCACCGCCCTTTCCGAACGTGATCCAAAATACTGGCGCGTTCTCCTCGACTCGTTCGGTGCACGCAGCCTGTTAAGTCGTGTATTCCGGCGCGATTCTGAACGCCCATCGTCGGTCCGCGCCAGCGATTCGGCAAAAAGAGCGCGTCCTTTCTCCTTCGTGGAGCATGCATCATAACGACGCCCGTGATGGACGAGAGCGCAGACGACCCGGCTGCAGAAGCAGCAGACGAAAGTGTTTCGGGAGCCGCCGCGGCACAAGTTGCAGACGGCGCACTCAAAGGGCGCGTGTTTTCCAGCAGACGACATACGCAGCGCACCGAGAACAGACGACCGGAACGCACAATGGCAGCAGAAGCGAAGAACGGACGGCGAACAGGTATATACAAGGGGGAAGAGGGCACACGAAAGTGAAAGAACGCGTGGTGGAGCGGAAAGCGCCTCTATACAGACACGCACATACAGGGCATAACACATCGCAGAAAATGCGCAAAAGGAAGCAAACGAACACGTGCACGAGCGCAAGAACAGCGAACAAAAAAAAATAATAATAACATCACGGCCAGATGATGGGCCGGAAAAGACGCGTGCGGGTCGGCGCCGAGCGATAGAGAAATTCATCCGGGCCGCTGCCGGCCAAGTGGCCATCATCACGTAGTCGGAGCCTCTTCGCTGAAACAATGGAAACGAGCTTTTGATTGCGCATCATCTCCGGTGCGAGCGGGCGACGATGTCCCTTCCCCTCGAAATCAGCTCCCCCGGGCGAGAACACGGCAGCGGCTTCTGCACCATTCACAGCGCTCAGCTTTTTCGACCGAAGCCGTTGCCTGCCCTTCGGACTTCGTCCGCAGTGTTGCTGTTTCGTTTCCTTGGTGCAGACGAAACAACGCCGCTTAATAGCACGCGTGAGCCGTTTAAAAGGTGTAAGGAGCCCACAAAACATTCATGGCGACAATAAAAGGAACGCTGCTTCCCTCGCCACCTTTTCTACCATCTGCGTGGTAGCGGTGCACTGCGCATAGGAGACGGCGCAGCGCCGAGTCCCTTCTTGCGGAAGCAACTATGCATAACTCAAACGGTGTGCCGCTGCGGCACGCGCGAATTATCGGCAGAAAATGTTGCGCCATGCCGAGCAAATACGACGACACAACACGGATGACGTGCTCAAACGAGGAGGCCCGTGTTTGCCTGTGAGACGCTTTCTTCTCGTTTCTTTTTTTCTTGCAAAGATACCCAAATGGGAGTTTTAATAGGTTACGATGCCTACCAGCTTGGACCTGAATGTTAATGGCCGCGCTTTCTCATGCGCAACGAAGGTTGTATACGCACGTCGGGGAACGCTGTGTTCGAATGTATGAGCTGTTCGAGGGACAACATTCGGACTAAACGCAATCCCGCGTTCAGACTGCATTGAGGCGCGGTAGTGACAGTCAGAGATAACGAAAGCGCTGTTGCATGTGCCAGTATACCCTCACCCAGGGTAAATGGTAGCGAGATCAATTGTATTACTGAGTAATGGGACACCAGATAGCGTTGTGCCCTCTTTGTTGCCCCTTACCATCTGCCCTGTGTGTATTTCTAATGCCACCTCTAATGTAAACTATTTGCCCTGCTCGTTCTTTCAGCCGTTTCGCCATAGTGTACGATGTCATTCGTAGTTCTGGAAACAGTGCTCGCAATACCCCACGAAACTCTACATGTTCTGAACGAGTTTCTTTTCGTGCGTCGCGTGTGTGCTGGATGAATCTCAAAAGGGCGCGTGTTTTCCAGCAGACGACATACGCAGTGCACCGAGAACAGACGACCAGAACGCACAATGGCAGCAGAAGCGAAGAAGGGAAGTTTGGCCGGATGGTTCCTGCGATTTTCGGGTACCTGGTTGCAGAAGCCGTTGACAGCAATAACTACGCTGGTAGGGTCATCTTGTGGGGTTTTTGTTCAAGTACGATACATCTGCGTACTTTTCCAGTCGTCTTGACGTCAAAACAAAATAATGAAACTACTGTGACTCACTGTAAATGCTTTACACGAGCACTTAACTGAAACGTGTAAGTGATTCAGTTTTGTCTGTCTCTGGTTAGGCTCGCATTCCTTAGGTGTCGCCACGTGCGTTGGCCACCACGCATATAGTTCTGCGATACAAAGTAGAATTCTTTAAAGCTTTGAATGTCGTGTTTGCAAACTGCAACATCTCCTGTAAGCTCATTAACCCTTTCAGTTACGAATTATGATGCACTGTCTGCAAATGCATTAAATTTCCATGGCATGATTTCAAGGCACTCAGTATTACATTCCAAGAAATAAAATGAAGGAATGTGTTGTTCTGTGTGAAGAGTACTTAATGCTAATTAGGGTGTAATTAAATATCTAATTTTTCTGCAATCAGTCAGCTTCAATCCTTGCACAAAAGGAATCAACTATTAGGCCCAAAATACATGCACTGTTAGTTTTTTGGTTGTATGCTTTTCGAACGAAGAGAAAAATACTCTTGACGTTGGTCCTGGAATGTCGCACGTCGAACAATCGTCGAACATGGTAGTGTCTCTAGCAAAGAGATAATCTGCAGCAATATACAGTATAGCGAAGTTAAATGAGCGCTAGTTGTCCACTCAGGAAGCCTGCACGAGCGTGAACGCTAAGTTTCAGGTCATTTGAAGAAACACGCGGTGCGTGATGCGACTTCGAAGTTGATGTGTACAATTGTACACACCGTGACTGAAAGGGTTAAGATGACTACCTCAAACGTAATTAGTCGATTATGTATTTCAACTGTCTATGCGAGTTCGCCGCTTTGAGTAATCGAGCTAAAGTATATCTAATCGAGTAAAGCCGTTTTATACGCGTTAGCGAACCTGAGGAGTCAACCTTTTGCTTTATCATTGCACTTTCTTTGTGCATGCACTTTTTGCCCCCTTCCACGTTCTGTTACAAGCATCGGGACGATGCATTTTCAGAGGGGGGCAATGCCACGCGCGCTTCTTTTGCTATTTTTATGTAAGCGTTCCGTTACACGTATAACCGCTGCCTAGTGCAAAGCGCGCCCGAATGTCTGGGAACCTTGCAGATTATTCAAGAATCTTGTGATAGGCTTGAGCGCGCAAACGCGCACAGTTGAGTTTATTTTAGAACTAACGCGGCCACCAGCGATAAGGCTGGGATGTTCGATGCCGCATGTGTAAATGCCGACGCGCCTTACCGCAGATCAGATTACTCAACAGCCGACGACTGTTCTCGCCGCTATCGGTGCACGGCGCGTATCGCTCGTATCTCGAGTTCTCATCTTCCGCGCACACGTTCGCCCACATAAAGAGTTCCGTGTCTCCCAGTCTTGCTGCAGCCTTCTTGACCGTCAGAACCATGGGACAATAGTAATTAACAGAGCTAGTATAATTAATACCAATTAGCCCAGCTTACCTCTCTTTTGTTATAGTATGTGTGTGTCTCTGTCCGTGTTTTTTTAGCGCCGCTTTCCCGAAAGTTCCGATGATTTCGTTAGCCATCGTCATTTCCCAATATCACGGTGATAATTACTGGGCCGCGGCCCATCAACCAGTCACGGTCGAAGGGCAAAAATAACGATTGTGGAACGAAATTAACCTTTAGAGAATACTATCGGAGGCGCACTTAATTACAAGACGCCTGTCAGCCTGCATTTCTGAAGCGCTCGCTTTATCGCGAAGGCTGTACTGTAAGCTCTGGCAGTGATCGCCCCTAAAAGTCATGAAAATTAGCGAGAATAAAAATATGCGGGGATGGATATACAAGGGTAACGAGGGGAACAGCGAGCCCGCGACGTCACCCCAGCAGATAGCACAGCTTTGGGCGGCGAGCAAAGAAGGAACGGAAAGAGTTTTGAGTAATGGTGGCCGCCCGCGACTGCGCTCTCATAACAAATGATGCTGGACGGGAGACAGACTTTAATGAAAAGCCGCGCGTGCGCTGCACTAACACCGCTTTGAGACACGGACGCTGGTTAACTGGCTACGCAGCAAGGACGAGCCGGGCTGGTTGTCAGTAATCGTCGAATACGTTGCTCAGGTTTGGTTACGTTCTTCCATGCCGTCGCCATTGCATCTCTCGCAGCTATATTTATATTGACCACCAGAATCGACGCCGAAATAAAAGTATAAGGCAAACGAGCAAGAATGTCACATTAGATATATTACGAGGAGGGGGCTACTGAAAAGATGGTGAGAAAAGTAAAAAAAAAAAAAAATGGGCGTGCGGCCATTAACGTTGAATGCTATCAAGCAACGTTTAAGCTCGGAATTGTTGGAAAGTGTCAGCCGATTCCGATGAAGCACGCATGATTAGAGAAACCCGACAGCCAATGGCAAAATACCACGTACAGATCAAGGGCTTCCAGTGCAGAAATGTACGTCGACTGCGGCATAGGGACTCCATCTGCGCACCCTCTACAAACTTACGTAAGATGGTTTTGTGCGCATTTACATTCGCAAGTACACGATATGTATGCAAGCAGCTGACCATATAGTGCAGTTCAGCTGGAGCAAGAAATGAAGACGATTGGAGGCGCGATGACGATGAAGCACACACAGAACGTGACGTAAAAACTCTCGAACAACTTGGTCGGCCTCCCTTCGCGCAGCCTTCGAAGACAGCCGCCTGCATCGTGCCTACTACGAGCAAATGATGATCGTTTTGCTAGCAGCTAAATACAGCCAGCATTCTCTCACATACATACGCACTCGAACGTGTACAGCAGACGCACGAGGCTCCCGAGAGATTCCCGTCTTCGAATCAGCGCCGACTCTTCAATCTCGTCCACCTCGTTGCTCTTTCGCATCCGAAGAAGCGATTGTGCCTCGCTGCCGGCAGGAACCGGAAGCGAAGCCACGCCAGGACTCACAGCTTCCGCGCAATCAGGCATCGGCGAGGTGGCGCACGTCCTCCCCATCTCCACCGCTCTCACGAACAGTCGGCAATCTTCTCTTACGGCCCCGCGCCATTTCCATCTTCTCAGTAGCGGAGCACACTCGAAAGCGAACATTCCGTTCGGAGAAAACCGCCGCCCGTAATAGAAGGCCGAGTCGGCTTTTAAAACTGTTCCCCCGTGCAGTGATTATTCTGAACCACTGGACTCCGAACGAACTGTCGCTACCATCTGCCTCCGTCTCAACTGCAATATATCCGCGCATTCGCTGGCTTAAAGGTGTATCGACCGTTGGCCGGACTGGTCATTCATTACGATAAAAAAACGAAAAAAAAGGAACTGGAGAGAAGAAGGCGACAAGAAAGCACTCGTGTTGAGATTTCTTCCCTCCCGTTCCTTGTATTCAAGCGCTTCTTTTTATTTATTTTTTTTTCAGCGAGAGCTGCAGCTAATAGAGGTGCCTTTCATCACGAAACAAACAAAAATAATGCTGTACAACGCGGTCATTGCAATGCGACTGAATGATTACAACCTTTGTTTTACAACAGCGCACAGACAAGATTAGGCTGCATATAGCAACGTAATCAAGACATCATGTATCCAACCATAGCTAGTGCAACGTGCGCTGGTGCGAAATAGGCTCGTTGAATGAAGTCACGTGAAATAGCGAAGTGCTGCGTCATAAAGCACTGCCTTCGGTATCCGTCGATATCGTGCGTCGTGGTCGGTGAGTGAGGACAAGGATACACAATGTCGTACACAATGTGCGCGCAAAAATACGTCCGAGTAACTACAACGACTGCAGGAGAAACCTTTCGCCAAATGCACAGACGTATTCGAAGGAGCATGCCATGGCGCGAATGCTAAACCGAGTTTATTTGTCATAAACTGCTTGGCGGTCCTTATCGTCCTAAGAAGCATCCTCTTTCATGATGGCGAAGCGCAGTCATTCCAAGCATCGTTTGCAATGCAGCATTCGTCCTACCAGACTACACAATGGCGGAACGGCTTATCAGCGCCAGAGTCCGCACGAATGGCGAGCAAGTGGCGCTGCGGAGTGCGCCCACTTCCGGTCGCAGCGGGGCCGGACCGACCGGAACTTCCGGCGCGAGACTTTCCGGTAGGGGGCTGAAGAATGCGTCGTCGTCCCAAAGCCCTTCGTTCTCCGCGTATGTGTGACGCTACTACCGCCGGCGCCCTGTGCCCTCGGGGCGACGAAGAACGGGTTGCGTCTGTGTAGCGACCACGCGAAGGAACATTCGCGGCGTCGCTATCAGCTGGCGAATGGCGCGACCGACCAGTACCGCCCGCATGGCGCCTGTTCTCGTCCACGAAAGAGACAAGAGAACGGCTGGCGTCGCATTTCGCTAAAAAGACAAAAGCGCGCCTGTCGTTTACTGCGCGGAAGTGGGCATGTCGCGGCAAATTCACAGCCGAGAAGAACGTGCGAACGGTCGTGGCCTCGAAGTGAAATGGGCCGCACGTGCCAGTTCGTGCCGAAAACGCGCCGCCGAAAAAATCGTGATGGCGCGCCCAGCTCGGGAACAAGTCGAGCAACGGGGAGTTGAGCATCACGCGCGCCACCGTTGTTGCCGACGGCACGTTAGACTGCAGGACTCACGCCGGGATCTAAAATTAAGATCGCACCGGTTTGGAGCAGCCGGCCCACAAAACAGGGCGTGTGTTTGTAACGCTGGCATCGAAACGCCGGCTTACAATGCACTATACTTGGGCATGTTGTTGTAGCATATATAGTGAAACACAGCGCGAAACTACGACGGGGACACAGGAGGGAAACACACACAGCGCTGAACTTCAGTGCTGTGTGTGTTTCCCTCCTGTGTCCCCGTCGTATAGTTTCGCGCTGTGTGTTTCACTACGTTACAATTCACGTTGGTCTCGTAGGCCGCGTCAACATACCGGACTTCATTTCATGTACTACGTCCATGCATGATCGTTTCGTGAATGATCGGACGTTATATATGTTGGTGCGTGTCCCTCTGACCACGCCAATGGCATATACATTCATTCCGTCGCGGTACGCTTGAGGTGTCCGCCCGAGAAAGATCTTGCGATAAATCATTGTTGGTGGGCCAGTTGGTTCATTATTTGACTTTCGAAGAGCAGCGCGTGAAACACAAACAAAGAAGCGCACAGGACGGGCGCGGAGACTTCCAGGATCGTGTGTGTCTCGATGAAAGTCGGAATTGAACGAATAAGAAAGCGATGCAGACGGCCGTGAGCAGGAGCCCGATGGGACGACGGGACAATGGAAAGCGTTCTAAGGAGCAGCTTTTTGGGTGGGCCTGGTCTCATCGTGGTCACGAACGGACGCTAAAGAGGCCCGGAAGGCTGCTGAACAGCGTGAGTAAGGGGGGACAATATGTGTTCGTGTCTATCTTTAATGCAGTGACACTTTCTCCTCCATGTCTTCTCAACGATAGCGTGACAGCCACCGTATAACTTTTGAAATGGCGTTAAGAAATGTGTGCTTGACAGCATTAAATGTGCTACAATAAGGAGGTCTGCCGCGACGAGGCCACCATACGTGACTGGGAGTCCCCTATATGGACACCTTCAGCTCCCAGTTCAAGAACATGTGATGCTACACATTTTAACGACGGAGCAGTTTAAAGGGGTCCTGCAACACTTTTTCACCATGGTCAAAAAACGCTGCCGATCGGTAGTTGAGGCTCCTGAGAGCACGCGAGCCAAATATTACAGCAAAGCACGCGGCCTGCAATTCACAATTGATTCTCAAGGTCAGCTCGAAAACGTTCCCTCTTCTTTCTACATATTGTCACGACGCAGAAACAGCAGAAGTCGGATATACTCGTAGCACAGCTCACTTTAATTATGCGAGGCACTAGAGAAAAGGGATCGGGCGTGAACCTCTTCTTCCTCTCCTGCTGCGCGAGCTCTTCTTTGTTGTCGCTGTGCAGACTGGATGCGGCATTTGCCTCCCTCCAGGGAGAGCATCGTCCCGATGCGCTACTACAAAAGACGGTGTAGTAGACGTATAATTCAAGTTAATCTGTACAATAGGGCTTCATTCGTACAACATGCACGATTTCAGATTTGTGCTGGCGAGTTCGCGAGTGACTGTCCGGGATAACCTCATAGTTCACGTCACTTAGGCGTCGCACAACACTGTAGGGACCAAAATACCTCTTCAGTAATTTTTCAGAAAGTCCCCGTCGGCGAACAGGGCTCCAGACCCATACTTTCTCGCCTGGTTGATAGCTGACGTATCGATGTCGCAAGTTATAACGCTGTGCGTCGTAACTCTGCTGCCGGGATATTCGGACGCGTGCAAGCTGCCTCGCCTCTTCAGCTCGTTGAGTAAAAGTTTCAGCGTCCGTGTCGGTATCATTGCAGTCATGCAGTAACATAGCATCAAGCATCGTTGTCACTTCACGGCCATGAAGAAGACTAAATGGCGTCCTTCGCGTAGTCTCCTGCTGAGCTGTATTATAGGCGAACGTGACGTACGGTAGAATGTCGTCCCAATTTTTATGATCCACGTCTATGTACATACTCAGCATGTCGGCAATAGTCTTGTTGAGACGTTCTGTTAAGCCGTTGGTTTGTGGGTGGTAGGAGGTAGTTCTTCGATGAGCTGTTCCGCTGAGCTCAAGCACTGCCTTCAGGAGCGTGGCCGTGAAAGCGGTACCTCTGTCCGTTATTATGACTGTCGGAGCACCGTGCCTCAGAACGATGTTTTCAATGAAGAACCGTGCGGTTTCTACTGCGGTGCCGTTTGATAGAGCCTTGGTTTCTGCGTAGCGCGTAAGATAATCGGTGGCGACTATTACCCATTTGTTTCCAGCATGCGAAGTCGGAAATGGTCCTAGAAGGTCCATTCCAATTTGGGCGAACGGCACGGTGGGCACTTGAACTGGTTGTAACAATCCAGCTGGTTTTAAAGGTGGCGATTTCCGTCGTTGACAATCGAGGCACGTGCGCACGTAATGCTTCAGAATGGCTGGAAGCCTTGGCCAGTAGTATTTTTGTTGGATTCTGGCCAATGTGCGCGTGTATCCGAGATGGCCGGACGTCGGCTCATCGTGGCAAGCTCTCAGCACCTCTTCACGAATGGACGTCGGGACGACAAGTAGGTGGGTGCTTCCGCTGGAAGAAAAGTTCTTCTTATATAGCACACCACTGCGCAAGCAGAATGACGGCAGGCTCCTGGCAAATGTCCTAGGAATACTTGTAGTCCGGCCGTTCAAGAAATTAATAAGGGGAAGCAACTCGCTGTCTTCTTTCTGCTTACACGAAATCGTGGCCGTGTCGACTACTCCTACAAACGCCATGTCATCATCTTCTGGGGCATCGTCTTGCGTTATCGGTGACCTGGATAAGCAATCGGCGTCGGAGTGTTGCCGTCCCGACTTATACACGACCGTCATATCAAATTCTTGAAGGCGTAAGCTCCAACGTGCTAGCCGACCAGATGGGTCCTTCAAGTTGGTCAGCCAGCAAAGAGAGTGGTGGTCGCTGACTACGTGGAAGGAACGGCCGTAGAGATATGGGCGAAACTTCATGACTGCCCATACGACAGCAAGACATTCCTTTTCCGTTGTGGAGTAATTAGACTCGGCACGGGAAAGCGTCCTACTTGCGTATGCGATCACGCGCTCGGCTGAGTCTTGCCACTGGACGAGTACAGCGCCTAAACCTACGTTGCTGGCATCTGTGTGGATCATGGTAGGAGCGTCCTCGTCAAAGTGAGCGAGCACAGGTGGTGTCTGCAGGCGCTGTCGCAGATCGTCAAATGCCGCTTGCTCATCGTCGCCCCATACGAAGGGAACGTCTTCTCTTGTTAGGCGTGTTAAAGGCGATGCTATGTGCGAGAAATTGGCAATAAATCTGCGGTAGTATGCGCAGAGGCCAAGAAATCGTCTCACTGCCTTCTTATCCGTTGGCGCCGGAAATTTTCTGACGGCCGCGATCTTGTCGGGGTCTGGACGAACACCTTCATGGCTCACAACATGTCCTAAGAACTGAAGTTCCTTGAAACCGAAATGACATTTCTCAGGTTTCAGTGTCAGGCCGGCAGACCGTATTGCTCGAAATACCGTTAGCAGCCGTCTTAGGTGTTCGTCAAATGTTTCTGAGAAACAATGACGTCGTCTAGATATACCAGACAAGTCTGCCACTTAAGGCCTGATAGGACGGTATCCATTAGTCTCTGAAACGTTGCTGGAGCTGAGCACAACCCGAAGGGCAAGACTTTAAACTCGTAAAGCCCATCAGGCGTTACAAAAGCAGTCTTTTCTCTGTCTCGCTCATCGACCTCAATTTGCCAGTACCCACTTTTGAGGTCCATCGACGAGAAGAAGCGTGCATGCCTTAGCCTGTCAAGCGAATCGTCGATACGCGGTAATGGGTATACGTCTTTTTTTGTCACGCGGTTCAGCTTGCGGTAGTCGACACAGAAGCGTAAGCTGCCGTCTTTCTTTTTAACCAGCACTACCGGTGATGCCCAAGGGCTTTTTGACGGCTGGATGACGTCATCGTCGAGCATTTTCTGCACTTGATCTTGGATTGCTTCGCGCTCTTTCGGTGCTACGCGGTATGGATTTTGTCGAATTGGTCTTGCTGTCTCTTCCGTTATGATCCGGTGCTTCGTCAGTGGCGTTTGATTTACCCTCGAGGTCGATGAGAAACAATCTTGGAACTGGTGCAGAAGATCTACTAGACGCTGCCTCTGCGCTGGGGATAAATCCATGCTCACGTCAACAGGTGGTGGTGCTGAAGCGGCTGGCGTCTCTTCCTGTTGCACTGCAAAACACTCGCGGACGTCTACAATCTCGTCGAAGTAAGCAACTGTGGTGCCCTCTGTAATGTGTCGACGCTCCTTGCTGAAGTTCGTCATCAGGACCTCTGCTTGCCCGTACACGATACTGACGAGACTTCTGGCAATGGCAACACCTCGAGTGAGTAAAAGCGTCGATACTTGTTCAGTGATACCTTCTCCAGTATGCTGCGTGTTGCACGTGACTGAAACAAGGCGGCACGATAACGGTGGTATGGTCACGTCGTCGATGACACGCAGGGACTTGCGCTGTAGCGGTGCTCTATGATCCGCTGAAAAGGTCAGGACACCGTCCGGTATATTGATGATGGCGCCGTATTCACGCAAGAAATCCATCCCTAGGATTGCCTGTTTACAACACTCGGAAAGAATAACGAAAGTTGCGACGAATGATGAATCCCTATCTTGATTCTTGCGGTGCACTTTCCAGTAGGTGTGAGCAGCTGCCCTCCAGCTCCTCTAATCTGCGGTCCCGTCCATTCCATTTTCACCTTCCTGAGCTTGTTTGCCAGATTCTCACTCATTATTGAAAAGTCCGCACCAGTGTCGACCAGTGCCGTCACGTCGTGACCGTCAATCTTAAGTGTAATGTCGGCGGTAACAATCTGATCTGTCGTCGAGTCATTGCCAATTTTCGGCTCTTCGTTCAGCAGTAATGGGGGATTTTCAGCTTTTCGACGATTCGCAACCTTCCCCCCTGAGGTCGCTGCTTTTAGTTTCCCCGGCGTGGGCTGGGAGACCTCCCTCTCGCCATGTCAGTGGGGGTACGTCTATTAGAGGGGGAATAACGTCCTGGAGAGGGCGAGCGCGACCGGAACCCAGGAGAATCATCCCGCGAGGTCGTCATACTCGTGTCGATGTGAGGTCTTCCATTGAAATGTCGCCGAGGAGTAGTGGACGGAAAGCCTTGATACCCTGCGACGCGATAAGGGCAATACCGAACGATGTGGCCTGCTTCCCCACAATGAAAGCACAAGGGCCTGTAGTCAGGGGTACGCCAAATGTCGGTTTTGCGAAGTGGTGGTCGCATCGGCGTCGAAGTTTCCCTGTAGTACCAAGGTGCTGTCGGCGGCTGTGGCTGGTGGTACTGCTGCGGTGGCGGCCCATTCGATGGCTGTCGACGGACAATGTCTGCATACGATGGTTTAACAGTGTCGCTGTTCGGCTCGGGAAGCGAAAGCGCTTGCCTTATCTCCTGACGCACAACTTCGGTGACTGACGCAATTGCGCAGTCATTCGGCGTGGCAACGAGCTTCTTCACCTCTTCTTGTACGATTTCTCGTATTAGTTGGCGCAAAGAATGCTCGTCAGGTGTTGTCACTGCGGTCACGGCTGTGGCGCTGACTGGACCACTGTTGTTTGGGCGGTCATACTGGCGGTAGCGTAGGTGTAGTGCGCGTTCGATGGCTATCGCCTCCTTAGAAAATTCGTCGACGCTCGTAGGCGGGCTGCGCACGAGACCAGCAAAAAGCTGCTCCTTAACGCCGCGCATGAGGTGGCTGATCTTTTTGGCTTCGGACATATCCGGATCTGCCCGATGAAATAGACGGGCCATGTCCTCAACAAACATCGCAACAGATTCATTTGGCTTCTGAATCCGTGATTCCAGGAGTCGCTGTGCATGCTCTCGTCTTTCGGTGCTTGCGAAAGTGTCCAGGAACTTCCGCCGGAACTCGTCCACGATGACCACACGCGATTCGTGAACCATGTTCGGGCTCCGTCTTGAAGAGGGAAGTACACGTAGCCCAACTTCTGTCCGGCGTTCCACCCGTTAACGTTGGCTACGCGCTCGAACTCCTCGAGCCAGTCATCTGCGTCCTCATAGGTGTTGCCGTGGAAGTCCACCGGAATTTGAGGATTCAAAACAGTCACCTGTGTCGTGCTGGGGCTGGTCATGTCTGGAACACTGCTTACTGCAGGCGCGGTCATCCTTTCTGGCAAAGGACTGAACTCTGGGCTCAGGCCCAACAGGCGGCGGCTGGTGCGGTGAACGGGTGTGTCGACGTGCGGAAGTCTTTCTGGGCTAGATGCGGGGCTGCTGGCAGGTGTCCCGAACATGTACCCAGCTCCTCCACCAGTGTCACGACGCAGAAACAGCAGAAGTCGGATATACTCGTAGCACAGCTCACTTTAATTATGCGAGGCACTAGAGAAAAGGGATCGGGCGTGAACCTCTTCTTCCTCTCCTGCTGCGCGAGCTCTTCTTTGTTGTCGCTGTGCAGACTGGATGCGGCAATATGATGACATACAGCCAAATGACCGCGCCGTATACCCAAATTCACGGCCATTAGCTGATTTGACCATCGTGAGCTGCATACTTACAGCTGTCCCCGCGGGAGGCCGCCACGTGCAAAAGAAAAAGTGCTCGAGGTCATGACGAGCGCATGACGTTACTTCTTTCCATCGTGCCATCCCTACCTGCTTAGCTTCCAGCGCACTCGTCGGGACGAAAGAAGAGAGCAAGCAATTACAGCGTAACTCTGCTCTGAAGGCACACTCTAATCTCTAACTCCGCTAAGAAGGCGCGCTCACTCACACACCGGCGACGGTGTGTGAGTGAGAGTGTCTTCTCCTTCGCCCTTGTTTTGAGTTTTCGCTGGTTTTTCTCGCATCTAAAAAGTAGACAGGCGGTGCACCCGCTCATTGCCTTCTTCCGGCTTTTGTGCTTGGTGTTTGCGTCTCTCCCAGCCCATTAATAGTGTCGAACAATATTAAGGTGCCTGAAGTTATATTGCCTGAGCAGCAACCGATCAACATTGAAACAACAAGATCATAATAAATACTACGAGACATGTAAACGTAGCTCTGCAAGTCCGGACTGTATCCGTAAATCCTCGCTGTCGTGAGGGCCTTCACAGCTCACAGTGCTTGCCCACGTGTGCCTTGGCGACCCCCGCTTAACGAGGTACGGGTTGCTTCAGACGTGTACTAAGTTTCAAGCTTGGATAAAGAGAACGGTACGGTGTTTGCCTTTCGACTGTTCTGGGCAGGGCGCTTTTAATGCCCTGGAATTAAACGGCATCGTCTGCACGTGAACATGTCAGCAACGTTACCATTTAACACACACATATGTACATTGACCGCGGTGAAGAAAAAAAGTGCTGTTAGGGAAGCAACGATCAGTCTTTCCTGTCCTCAGTATTCGCTCAAAGCTCGTATGCGACTTTCTACAGACTCAACACAATATATCGCGCCGTATTCCAGCCTTGCTAAATGCGGCCAGCGCACTGTGCTCTCACAGCCGGGCATCGCTCACAGCCACTCAGCCGGATATTATGTACGAGTCTGAGCGCGCGTAGAATGAGCCGGACATTCGGGACCAGCGCCCGAGAAATATTCGGCACGGTGGTTCTTCCACGCTTCTGGTCAAGTGAGGCATTCCTTGCGTGATCTGAGCCGCGTGACGACGATGCTGGTATACATTTTCTACAGGCAATGCGGCGTACGTCAGTCTGTCACGCGCGCAGCACTCAGCGGCCTAATTGTTGCGCTGCTGAATGCTGCAAAAGGTTCCCAAACTTTCGTTGCCTTTAACGACATAAATTACATTAACCGAAGATGCGCCTCATAAAACGTGGTGTTCTCCTCGTGGGACAAAAAAAAAAAAAAAAAAAAAGAGACGTGTCTTGCATCGCGTGTACGCAATGACTGCGCAAAAGACATCGTCGGCGACTGGAAGGCACCGCTACTCTCGAGCGACCTCTACATTGCAATGTTAAAGGCCACCGTATTCTCCGTGTTGTTGGCGCTGCGAATGCCAGCAGTGACAAGTCCCCAAAGGTCAGCCATGCATGCTTGCGACAGGGGAAAATTCGCACGTGCTTCTTTAATCGGTTCGAAAAAGCAGCTCGACTGAAGCACCGAAGGCAATGAAGCACGTTCACGTCGAGCCGTTTCACTTACAGGCTGTTGGTTGTTCCTGCATAATGACTCACAGGCAAGTCCTCGCTGGCGGACGGGCGAGGCGGTCGCCATTATTCCCGCAGCGAACGATCGAGGCCAACATATAGGCAGCATTCCGCCACGCGCTCGGCTGCGCCCAAGTGCGCATGCGCAGTGACGGAGCCGCGTGAATATGTATAGTGCCGTCCTTCCAAAGGCGTCTAGCAAGCGTTGTCTTGAGCGCCCGAATAAATAACTCGTGCCAAGCAATTATGGACATTTTTGCAAGTCTATCCAACTTGGCGACTGTGCGCCAACGTAACTTACTCAGCAACTACTTGTGCGCAGAATTTCGCGAGATCGGTCGAATGTCGACCATTTATCAGTTAGCAAAATCGAGAGGGCGCTGGCCTTCTTTGTGGGACTTCGCATGACCTTTCGTAAAGAGTTTGTTCCTTCCTAGAGTACATATACGTAAGGATCTTCAGCAGCAGTTCGAAAGTTCAATATAAATGGCTATCGGGAGTCCCACGAGAATCAGCAGACAGACATATCCTGGTGCCAAAGGTCGGGTTTCGCGGCTAATATTATTTTCGATTATTTTACCCTCCGCCATAAACTCATAGCAAACGACGCCCTCCATGTATCGCTGTCGCTCGATGGGATGAACGGCGTCTGGAATAGCGCTACCTTTAATAATGGTATATTACCAACTCGCCCAGCAAGACGTCCTTCTGGAATAGATTAGAACGAAAAAAGACGGGACGCAAGACGACTGAACGAGCGTTGAAATACAGAGTGTTGAACATTAAGCTTTATGCATGGTTTTCTTAAAATTCAGCAGTGGGAGGTGCGTGAAAACCACCTTTGCAGATAAGTTTTCTATGCGGGTGGACACAAAGTGAGACAATAATCATTGCAGTCAGCCACCTAATTAACTAAGATTGGATAATGAACTTTTTAATGAGTGCAGCAAATTGAAAATTGAAAAGTTGGAGGCAGTCGCCTTTCCATACACTTCCACTAGGAAGAATTCTTCTAGCATGTCTGTGTCCCGAGATATCGCGCTGCAAAGTTTAATTGCGCTTTGCATGATTACGCATGCAGGACAGTGAGCACTGGCGCAAAGCTCCTCCCCGATGTGCCGCGGCAGTTGCGTGCGGCGTTTAATCTGGCAACTGGTCGAACGCATAGGCAAAGATGATAACGGTTACCCTTTTGCTACCGGCTGGCTATAGCAAGCAATGACTGCTCGTTACATCAGGGAGGAACACTGCGCCGATCCTCACCGTCTTGCATGCGTAATCATGCATACCGCAATTAAACTTTGCAGCGAGATATCTCAGGGCTCAGACAGCTTGCCTGTTCTCATGCTGCTCATTCGCAACGGAGTAGACGCCAGGGAGTGGACGGGAAAAGGAAAGCGATACGGCAGGGCGAGAAAGAACTTGTTGAAATTATTCGAAAATATCATAATAAACGTTGTTTTTTTTTAATAACTTGCTCTAAAGGTAGAATACGAGGTGATATTAAAACAACGGTGTCGATATATAAAGCACAATTGCAACAGGTGGGGGCAAAAAAGCGGCCGTGTATGGAACATTCGCCCCGACAGAGACGGAGCAGCTCGGGGGGGCTTTTCCCGCATTTCGCCGCCGCCGCTTCCGAAACACTCCTGGCGAGGGACGCAGTCGGGGTCGTTAAACTACGATCAATCAATATCGCGGCGACAGTTATCGCCTGCCCACGCTCTCTCGCGTCAGCCGGCGTCGTCGTTAAACAAACGCACTTTCCCCTTTCGCTTCCTGCAAGGCCAGCCGGCAGCGCGATCAAAATTCACTACAGTAGGGTGACATCAGTGTATACCCATCCGCTGTGGCACTAGTCGCATAATGTTCCCTAAACACGGCCTCCGTGTACCTTCGAAAGACAGCGAGTAGGCTATTTCCCCGACGTTGCGGTACCCGTATACTGGCGTGCCCTGCATCTTGGTTCAAATTAAACGCCCAGACTCGAGCTGTTTTGGGTCGGTTTGCTTTGCCGTCTACTCTAGCAGGCCCTCTTTAACTCAGTCGACGAAGAGCTCGTCGTATTCTTTTGCACACGCCGACGTCAGCAGCATTCGTGCGAGAAGGCGCCTGGAACTTCTCGCCGCTCATTGGGTCCCTCCCTCCACAGGGTCCGGCTATATGCGACTCCTGTCAGGCACGTTGTTTTATTTTGTCTGCGTCCACTTTTCCCGCGACTGTCGGCTCCCTTATCTTTGCGTTTAATTTCCTCCGTCTCGCGTTCACTACGTCACTACCCGTCTTTCGCTACCGAGACGTTTCCGGCCAAAAAGAGAAACACAGTGGCGGCAGTTCATTCTGCGCGCCGAGTCGTTAGCTTATCGCGGCTGGCAATCGGCCACCACGCTTTTTCGCTCGGCTCTTTTTTTGTCTGCAAATCCCGCCCTGCCTTCAACCCCTCGTTGAACCGCCGGGGAAACGGCTCCTCGTCAAGCGAGCAGCAATCCGGCTACTCGCTCTGCATGCCCGACCTCTACACGCTGAGCGATGTGTGTTACTCGGCACTGTCGACAAGCGCACCCCGACACGCGTTTGGGACAACGCCTACTCCTCTGCCATCGTTGTTTTTACCTGCGGCCTCACAAAATATAGGTTTTGCGCAAGTGCGAGGACTTGCACAAACCCTAAAAACAACAAACATGTCGCTTTTTCTTTCTTTTTTTGTTCATTCAAGTCGCTGCATCTGCCTGTTAAATGGTAATTCAACAACTACACGAGTTTAGCGAGCTTGAATCCGCCACCTGCACAGGCCAATTTTCTTCGAGACCCCGTCATTCGCGCGCACTCGCTAAATAAATGAACTTTCCACGACGCAATCCACCAGAGGCGCCAGTTACTTGAGGGCGACGGAGCTTTCACCCATAGTCGCGTACCTTAGCTGCCTTAATTAGCAGCTGCAATTAGTTCTAGAAATTATTCATGGGGTTTAAGGTACCACAGCGACCCAAGCTATGGGAGATACTATAAGATACGTATACAGATATGTATACAGTAAAATGCTGGAATGACCCTTGCCCAAAAAAACTTCCAAATTTTGACCGCATCACAGTGAAAAAAATTATTTTGTGAGCGTCACTCTCGGCGCACAGCTTTCCCCTCAGCTGGCCACTGCAGGAAACCGACGCATCCGCATGCAATCCACCAACCAATTTGATGCGCTCAGTGCGAGCGCCTGAGGTAGCCCGCGTGCGCGTTTGTTTTTCTTCGGCTGTAGCCAGGTTTGCGCAGTAGCCCGTGCTGTCAACTGGCGTTACCTTCAACAACGGCCAGTCTGGTTCACTCAAAAAATACACGTGACCGGGACACGCGTCCATTAGGCAAGCTTCGACGTTGAGAGCGATCGGCAAATCGCCTTTCTTCGAAGCGCCGCTTATTCAATGCCCGGCTTCAGTGACAGGCACTCAGGAGTTGCTCGAGCCCCGCGGGCTTTAGGGCATGCAGGCCATTAGGGTGCGGGACGAGATTACACACGCGCGCGGAAATAAGCGAAGAGCTAACGCTACGCGCCTGCGCATGACTGCCAGAAACGCCGGCAAACGAGATCAGACGCCTAAGCGCGCGCTGACCGGACGAATCAATATCGACGGCTGGGATAGAGCAAAAACACGGCCGGCGATGGAGGAACGAAGTTAACCGGAGCACTCGGCTGGCGCGACCTGAGGGGCGCAACACATCGCAGGAAGAGGGAGCCAACTCTGGCGCACGGTAGTCACGTATTGGGCAAGGATATTCGGTGGGCCACGGTCACGCTGCAGGTAGCGCCGAGGCCGTTCGTGCGCCGGCGCGGCCACAGTGTGCGGCAGTGGCCGTGCACAGCGGAGGCGGAGAGACGTGCTGCACCGCTCTCTGAGTTAAGGCTCTACTGATGAGAAAGCCCTGAAGAGAGCCCTTGCGCAGTGCTACATTCTGCACAGTTAGCAGATGTGAACGAGAAGAGCTCGACTTCTTCGCTCGCGACAACTAGCTAACAATGGGGCCTACGGTGGTGGTCCAGCCATCTTCTGATTTGGAGCAATTTTCGGAGCAGAAAAAAAAAAGCATATTTGGAGCACAATTGTAGCAGAAGTAACTCTTTTTAGGAGCAGGCTAGGAGGGGAAAAAAAAGGAAAGCGCCTCGGAGCAGGTTTGGAGCAGACAAGACAGAGTTTGGGATCACTTGGAGTAGTACAGCAGTAAGTCTCCAACATTTTATTTATTTATTTCATTACCCACAGCGCCAATTGGCATTACAGGGGGGGGGGGTCACAAAAATAGAATACAATGTCACACAAATAACCAAGATCACCAATTAATCACAATCAGCAACACAAATACATATAGCAATGACATATAACATATAACTATTCCTATTAATGAGCAATCACGAAATGCTGCTCTACCGTAAACAAGAAGACAAGACCAACAGTCAGACAGGAGCCATAATTAGGCTGTAATTTACACGAAATCATGTTGTAGCGTATCACGAACAAGAGACCCGGATGTACGGCTATATCGAAGGGATGGAAGCAACTGAACGAGCCAGCGCCCGTGGATGTTGCTCGTGCCCCCTTCGCTCTCTAATTTCCAACACATGTCACATGCAGGCTTCACCGCAACACACACCAGATGCGCATTGTGGCTAGTGACAAATCGGGCATCGCACATACGGTTTCTGCGAGTGACAGCTGTCAAAACGTCATTTCCTCCAAGTTTCTGAGAAGGAAGAGGATAACCCCCTCCCCCCCTCGAAGGAAGGGGAGAGGGAAGGGGATAACTCCCGTTCCTGTGCAATGAATTCATTTATATAATGGATCGAGAGAACGGAAAACAGGGCGACTTTTCGTGATCCCGCGATATTCCTGTCGTCTTTTCCAGCGCCTCGGCCTCCCACTTGAGGCGAAGCATTCGTTAAAGCGGCAACCTTGAGTAAAACACGTTCGCGGATATACAGTGCTATATTTCTCTATCATTCGTGGTTCTTTCCGCAGGACAAATCTCCCGGAGTGTTCACGTGTCACTGCGAAGACAGCTATAGAGTCAGCCGTGCTCCAACTGGAGCCATCGTTTCGACACAATGACCGACATGAATTTCCTTCTCTCCCTCCGTATCTTCCTCCCAACATGTGGCTTGTTTGGAACGCTGATTCTGCCTGTCAGTATATGCGGCTGCTGATAGTTGCCCGTTCCCGAATTTCTCGCATAGCCCCGTTCCACCATTCTCAAATGTCCCCACTTCTTTTTTAGACTCCGTCAGAATCTGCTCTGTCGGAAGAGAAACCCCAATTCTCCGGGTCGTCCCCAAATCATTCGTCTCCGTTCACATCAAACGGAAAACGCTGGCCTTAAACACGAGCAGGCAACACGGTAGATGAGTCAAAGCAACGCGCACGAAAATCTATCGCAACCGCGTCCTGCGCAGCATCAGAGGCCTCGGTGTGCGCGCGCATATCCTTGAACTGAAAGATGGCCAGGCCGAGTAGCCCGCTCCGACCGAGTGCGGCCTTTTTCGAAGGCGCACCTCGCTCGCGGGCTCCCGCAACCAGAAAACCTGTTTTTCTCGTCGTCGGCCGCCGGAGCCACGCGCCCCCGTACACTTGGTCAGCCGACGAAAGGGGCGGGGGTCCACGGCTCGCGTGCCGCAGCCAAGAAGAAAGCGGCGCGAGAGGAGGCCACGCATTGCTCGGCTTCCGTCTTCCACGCTACTCCCCTGCGGTAGCGCAGGGCTACGCCGGCGCCAACGGCCCTCGGCCTCAACCGAACAGCCCTTTCCCCTCGTACGCCCCTCCTCTCCTACTGATGCAAAGGCGCTCGAGACCACCGCGCGCCCGAGCACGCGTCGCTTTAAGTGCTAGACACATGGTGCGATTCGGCATCCGATCCGACGCGCGACGCCGCACGCGGTATACGGCGATTCAGAACACATGGGGCGAACGAGCAATCAGCGCGCAGGCTCCGCCCACACACGGCACCCTGGCTTGCACGCTCGGAAGAAATCGTATCCTCTTCGTTGAGTACAATACAAACAACCTTACGCAGCCACGCTTCGTTCTGTAAGAACATTGCCAATAAAGCTATGCCTTCGCAAGCGACAAACATCTCAACAGCCCGCATTCACTCGCGACTCCGAGAGTAGGCCAGTCACGACACCGAGCGTAGGCCTAGCAAGGCGGACGCTGTCGCTAGCGCCATTCGCGATCAAACGCGAGCTGATCGTCGAGCACTTATTTTTATCAACACGATTAAAACTTTTACGCTGATGACACGCGTTTACATGCGCAATTGGTTTTCTCGTAGGCCTCAATTTGACGAGCAATGGTGGAAGCGAAGCCGGCCGGTTCGCCGAGACGGCCGGTGCGGCTGTTAGCTGCGAAGTGGCCTTCCATCACGGCTCGATATCTCGCTAGTGGTTCGGAAACGGGCGCCGCCTTGCACAAATGACACACTTCAAACGTCATGGGTTATTTGATGTCAGAAAGAAAGTTTAACCAACGTTTTTCATGATCGGAGCTGTCCGAACGTAGTGCAACAAACGCGCAAACAAACAAACAAGCAACTAACGCGCCACCAGAGGCGTGACGTCAGGCGTCTCCCGCGCTGCCATTGGCTGCGGCCGTCAGACCGACGCGGCAGCCGCGCGGCTACATTCAGCAAGTTGGATGCCCGTGCGGCGTGCGAATCGTCTCCGCACGCTGATGGAACCTGTTGGGCGTCTGTCGGATGCGGCTGTTGGCACGAACAGCCGTACGACGAATCGCATCCGAATTCGCACCATGTGTCCAGCGCTTTAAGCTGCTCTCCGGACGGCGTACTACCGGTAGCGGCAGACGCCGGGCCCAACGGGAAATCGTGCGCACATTCGACGTCTCCATTACACAACTTAGCGACGTGCAGTGCGCAAGGAGCATTGAACTCCATTGTAATCCGCAGAGTCAGTGCGACGAGACAGCCAAAGTGCATTGGGGGTTCCATTTTCGCGCTTTGCTGAGCGACGCACCGGCGTTCAATACAGCCTGAATTATTCGGAGCGCAGTTCCACCGAACATCGCGTATTGCGAGGTGCAAAGCAGAACTGCCATAATTCCGACATTTCTTGCTGGCCAAGTTATGGCGGCATACCTGCGAGCACGTGACTCACGTGACAATCTCCCCGCGAAATGCACGCGGCGTTACAAAAAGAGAACGAACCAGCGCTAGAATAGTTTCGTGAGTGCATCACATGACGCGTCGCGCATTCCGGCCGACTGGTGATTTATAATATTCTTTCCCTTTTTTTCGTGACACAAGAGACGCGAGGCACATACCTCAGCTTGGTACACAACGAGTGCAAGTTCGGAGACGCAGCCAAAACAATCTTTTGCAAAGCGAGGCGACGAGGCGCATTCTTGCGCTGCATGCGCGCGCGCGCGTTGGCTGCGCGCACGAAAGTAGCAGCGACAACGCATTCCCCAAACTCCCGACGACGCGTCCCGCGAGCAGGCAGCGTCATCTACGCTCTGTCCCCAAAATCCGTGCAGCAAGCCGAAGCCGACGCATCTCTCCGCGAACTCGGTGGTTGCCGCAGTTCCCTACGTCGACGGTTCACCACAACTGGCCGTAAGCTCGCACGTCGCTGCACGGTTGTGCCGACAGAGCGTCCACCGACATGCGCAAGAACGCGCAGGGAAGAGATAAAAATGCTTAGTCGCTGACACGCCTTCGTTATAACTGCCTCGCTCGTACTCTCCCTCGCACGCATTTTCATGCAGCAGCAGCGTAGCGAACGAAAACTTTTGTTTGTTGTTCTGTTGCGAACACACATCGGTGTGTTCGCCATAGGCGGCGCGCCGAGCGGGACGAGATGCGAAGAAAGTATGCAATCCAGCCGGCTTCTAGGAGTCACCTCACGCGTCGCTCCTGTTCTTCCGGTGGTGTATCCCAGCAAATTATCACGGCCGGGCTCCGATCCTATCGGAAAAGTGAGCAGAATGCTTGGCGTCTAAGCGTGGTCATACGCAGCAGCTATATTTCTTCTATTGGCGTTCGGGATCAGTTATTGCTCCTGGGATGTCCTACGGCACATTAACAAGTGCGGCGGACAAAAGCGGCCCAGCAACATCCGTCCCCGTGAGTCGGTGAACAACATCGACATTCTGAAACAACCCCCGACTCTTCAGGTGACTCTGGATCCCATTCGATCACTGCTCGACCGCACAGAACTGCAATGCAGAACTCGACCGCACAGAACTCCCTGGAGGAGCATTCTCAATCGTTGCTTCTCAACATCTCAACACGGATTCCAACCGCAGTTTTCCACGAGAGCGGCACGGAAGAACGCTAGCGCGTAAGTTTGAAGAGACACTGGAGACTAAAATCAATACCCAGTTGTCCACTAGGGCGCAACTCATAGCAGCCGCAGAGTGGGAAGGTTAAAACCGATCAATGAAATCAATGCGCCAATAGGTCCTCGGATGCACGATTATTATTCACGCAGCACCGACAGTCGTGTGTACTTCGACGCAGCCCGGCATCGTGCGTCGACGGTCAGCCTTCCATCGATACAGTGGTGCATTACAAACGAACGACGGTCATTTGTTGCCAAGGCAACCGTCAGCTGCACGGCAGACATTGCGACGAATACGGCACGTGCATATACTCATTCCTTGCACAGTGTCCCCCCCCCCTTCCCCACCCCCTCAAAAAAAAGAAAAGAAAAACGAGCTCGAACGCTGCGCAATCTGCTGAGATGCATCACCCAAACGTATATTGTAATCGTGAGAGGAACAACAAATCAAGAAAAAAAGAAAGGGGGGGGGGGGTCGTCGTGCATCATCTTCTCAGCAAGCTCCAGTCAAAATATGATTAGAAAATAACTTAGGCAGTTCGAAAGCAAATGTTAAACGCTTCACAATAAAGCGGTGGCCCATGTATATCAATGACACGTGACAGCAGCTCGAACGAAAGGGCTCCCCTGCAGTTTTGTCTGTTGCGTGAAGGCACGCGCAATAGACACAAGCGTGCAGACTCGCCACAGCACCGGGTCTGCAAGCAAGGAAGAGCAGGAAATGGGCGAGGGACAACAGACAGACGCACGTACCGTCGAGGGAACTCTACCCAGCCACCCAGCTCTTTCGGCCGATCCCGTTTCATAGTACGTTTGACTGAGCAGAGTGTGGTCAGAGTTGGCTGCGACGTCAGTCGCCCTTTTCAATTCCCCATATTCGTTTGTTGCTACGCAATGTATGGACACGCACGACGAAAAAGAACGGCACGTAAGAGGAGCTGCCAAACCCCAATAGACACTAGACATTATATCAATGTACAGTTAACATTCAACTACTTCTGTAAAGACACGTTTTACTTTCGTGGTATACCGATTCCTATGACGGAAGGATCACCCATGTATTCTTATTTCGCGCGATAGTGGTTACGGACACCGGCGGCGGACAACTACCCCACTGCCGCTGTGATCTGATAACAGCTTTCGCTGTAAAACAAGAATATGTGACGAGGACGTTGGACTACGAGCGATGGAGCCCCTGAAGCGGGTGAGCCTCAAAAGATTCCGCGCAGAAAAACGCCAAGTGCGCCAAACACTCAGGCAGACGCGCAAGCTCCTGCGGACCAACAGGGGCGGCTAGCAGCTGGTTGCCCGAGCATTGCTTCGATAAAGCCGTGCACTGTTATGGAATCTGTACGCCCAGCCGGCAGAGAGCAAATGCTCCGGTCACAAGGAATCTGCCAGTTCCCTTCTGCGGAGTGCCACGGTGCGTGCATACACGACACACTCCGAACTTTAAGTCAAGTTCAAAATCGTAATAGGCGGCGGAATCGACCATAATCACTCATGTCGACAATCGTGTCCAGCCACGTCTAAACGCGTTGCGCGAAACTCGCTCCACACGTTTTTACCTCATCGGCAGGTAAGTATCTCGCTGTGACTTCTTAATTTTATCGACAACTGTCGTCCGAGACCGTTTCTAACGCGGCGAGCCTATCAAACGCAATAAATGTGTCGCGCAGTTGGAGACGACGCCCCAAAACGTCACCTCGGCTCCGACAGTGTCGGTCCTCGGAGTCACGGCAAGATCATGGCACTAGCACAAGAGGCATTCTGGTCTCCCGCCATCTACCAACGACGCTGCACGGCTGCTGCATGGAATGGTCCGAGGGGTCAGAGATGCGGGGGCAAATATTTGGACTCTGCGTGTGTGTGTATAGGCAGGGCCGCGGTGTGTGTGTTTTCCAAGACGGGAAGAAGAACCGCCTCCTCCGTGTGTCTGCAAACGCGCTGCAGGGAAGAGAAACTTGGAAGCAAGAAGAAATGAAAGAAATAGCACCGGATGAGTTATAAGGACTACTATAGTAGTATGCACGCAAGTGCTATGGCTGGACAAAGCGGCCTGGCTGTGAGCAGGAAAGAAGAGAGGAAGGGACACCAAGTCGCCGCCGTGCTGCTCAGACAATAAGACTTTCCTATCGCATAGAAGGCTATTGGCTATGGCGGCAGTATTCGCGCGCTAGCATGAAAGCAGCCACATGTGCAAACGTGCACTGTTAGCGACCAGGTGAACGCCTGGAAGATGGTCTCGACAAAGATGAGACCCACCGTCTAGACGCTGCATCCAAGCGGCAAGATCTTTCATGGGGGGCCAAATGGTTAGTTTATCATTTACAACTCACATGCTGGAAAAACTGGCTACTACTTTGAACAAGAAGAGTGGCATGAGGCCGACAAAGTTGCTCGATGTGGCGATGGAATGTGTGACTTGCATTCAGTGGCCAACATATCCCATTAAATTAAATAAGGTCGCAATAAAATGTGCCACTTGCATTAAGCAGTTTGGTACGCCCATGGATCAGGCAGCACAATGTACGGAGAAACTTGATTCGCAAAAGTGCAAGTGAACGTATACACTGAGCCCAGTCTCGCTCTCCGTGGCAGATCGTCGAACCCGTGATATACGCCGGCTGCCGAAACAGAGCCACATCAGGGAGTCGTGATGTTGGCCGCAGCATACCGGGCATATCACCGGTATTCAAGCTTGGCTGCGCGTCCTTTGCAGCCACGCAAACCTCGCTTTTATTTTTTTTTCTTCCTTTTCGCCTTATTTTTTCAGTGGCGCATAGTCACCATAGCTTGTTTGTGCACTAGCCTCACCCATATTACGCAGGAGGTATCTGAATCGCCATCCTAATCAATTCTGCCCTTTCTGAGACATCTCGAACACAGCAGTGGGAGACGTGGCCTGCTAGCAGGGATCGGGGGAGGCTCTGCTCGACCCAAAGACCAGCACAGGCCTGGACTGAGCACATTAACAAAGGTTTACTTCGTTTAACCGTGCGCTCATTTTGTATGTGCTTACTTCGGGCAGTCAAGACATGTGTGACACTATATATATAGCTGAAATAGCAATAGCTTCACATAGGCGGTTCTAACGTGGCAAACTATTTCGGATTTTCCTGCAATTACTAAACAACAAGTTAAGAGCGTGTGCTCGTTGAACGATTACATACTGTGGATGTGAATACGGCTGCACCACAAGTAGAGCGTCAGCTGTATGCGCTGAAATATGATTACATCTGATTTGCCTGATATTCGGGCAGATTTTTGAAACTAGCGTCCAGCCGCATGATGACACTGTAAGCACATGACCGCCAGTAAAAGCTGGTCCACTTATCAATGCGCCAAACAACAGAGACGAGCGCAAAAGAGACAAATGTGCCCTGTGCTTTTTTCTTTGTCGAGTCCGCGCTATCCATTATTTAAGACACGAGTTTGTTCTGAATGAAGTTGCGTGCCTTCGTTGCAGTTGTGTGCTTCGGCCAGCGCCGGGAAATAGCCTCCGAGAACGAAATCCTCTATTTAGCTCGTTTGCCCATACATCAGCGACAAAAGCCAACGGGAACTCGGTTGCGGGGATTGTCGTAAACCATTTTACTATAATATGCCACGCGTTTCATCTACACCCTGATGTGAATAGTAAAAGTGCACGCGAATGAATTTAGGGGGAGGGGGGGGGCGGAGGCAAAGTCGGGACTCCGGGCGGCATTCCTCGGCTGTGCCATGCACGCGGGGCAGCTGACTGCGTTTCCGGGGCCCGCAACAGCGCTCGATGCCCCGCCTAGCGCCCGCACATGTGCACATACGGAGCGCGCTTACGTATGTGCCATCGCTTTTTAGACCGAGGAGTGCCAAACATTCCGAGAGAACGGGACGCCGACTGAGACCAGAGCCGTATAGCGACGACAGCACAACGGATCCCAGACTCGAAGCCGCTTTATGCTCTCCGCCACGGGTTATGTTTGGAAGAGGCCCCTCTTGCTCGCGTGTATAGCGCTGTAGCAACGATCGTTTCAGCATCGCTGGCCCCGCATTCCGCCGCAGACGAGGACAACGCTGCTAGAAGAAAGCGCCGAAATCTTTCGCCGTCGAGAGTTCTGAGAATATACTTTCTATTGCGGTCTCGTATACCGGTTCTTGTATACAGCCATTATTTACTCCACTCAGCTCTTGAGTGACTCAATTAAGTTTTGCCTTGGCCTTCGGATGAAATGCTTCAATAACGCGTGTCGTACACACAACTATTTCGCCCGCTCTGCTGTTAGTGGCACTCGTATTTCGCGTTTTCATTAGAACCGAGTTGTATGTCGCGTTCGTCGTGTCTAACATCCTCCCATCCAAACAGTTCACCCTTGTATCGTCAGTGGCGGCGAGTGCTCGTATAGTGCGTCTTTGTTTTCGTGCCGGTGTGGAAAGCGTCGTCATCCATAACTTGCCGAGTTGCGCGACGACGCGATGTTTCTGCGTTGTCGCAAAAGCCCAGTAAACCTCTTCCAGGTACATTTACAGCGCTTGTGTGTGTCGTTTCTTTCTTTGTGGTGCGTCTTTACGTTTGCGCTGTAAATGTACCTCTAGGATTATGAACCAACTAGGCCCAAAAGAAGTTTTACTGAACCTCTTCCAGCAACCCCCATCGTATACGCGAATCCGCCGAGTAACTGCCATCGTTCGCGAAACATCTGCGCAAGAGGCGACGGCGCACCGTCAAGCACCTTTACCGAGGAAGGGCGTCAAACGGCCGCTTGTTTGTTGACGACATTCGAGCGACGCACCCAAGCGTCCCCAAACGACGTCCTCCAACGCGCTCGTTGCCGCTGGAATGACCAGCCAGGCGAGCGGTCGTCACACGCACTTTTAATGCCGCCTGCGGCACCGGCCGACGCGTGTGCTCACGACGCCACGGCGCCGAAAGCGCGTGAATTATACCGCAACTCTGTCGCTGGACGGTAAACACCCGGCCACGGTGGAAACTATAGATGTGTGTGTGTGTGTGTGTGTGTGTGTGTGTGTGTGTGTGTGTGTGTGTGTGTGTGTGTGTGTGTGTGTGTGTGTGTGTGTGTGTGTGTGTGTGTGTGTGTGTGTGTGTGTGTGTGTGTGTGTGTGTGTGTGTGTGTATATATATATATATATATATATAGACGATAGCGGAAAGTCGCGACGAGCCGGCTTGGTCAAGTGGGCGCACAACTCTGGATGACAAAGAGGAAAACGAGAATGTACCGAGGTGGTTCTTTGCGCCCGAAGTTAGGAGTATAGATTCTGGGAGCCACTGCTGTTCCAATCGAGTTAGGAGGGAGGCGCTGTACTGTTGTAACTTACACGCCACTACGCAAGAACGCGCACCATTCATGACCGGACATCGCGTCTACGCGATGAAGATCAACTATACGTCAATGTAAGGCCTCATTCGGCCACCAGCACTCGTCGACGGCGCATTCGCTGCTTTCTCGGTGGCATCGGCGCCCGCTTGTGGGCAACCCTCGTCTGTCCGCCCTCGGGTGTCGTCCCGCCGATGATGGCGCTTTCTTTCTTTTTCTGTTTACTCCCAAAACAAACCGTTGAGCAGATGGCGGCCGTGTTCGCCAAACCAGGCCGCCTCCCCGGCGCAGGGAGGCGCAGCTTGCGTCGCCATGTTTCCGGAGTGGGGGCGCTTTTACGGAAGCGTTCACGCAGCCGTATACAGACGCCGATGTGAAGGACAAATTCAGAATTAAGTCGCCAAAAAGGAAAGCTGCTTGAAAGCAGAAAGCGGAAAACATCGCGTAAAGTCTTCCTGAGGCGACGAAACCGACGGTTCTTATTCGAATATATGCTGCTATTCCAAATCAAAACCAAACCATAACGTTGAAGCCAGCACGACAGGGCTGCTCACGGCTGAGCCTTGATTTATTTTGTGCTAAATGACTGCGAGCAACATCGCTGTCACGGAGCAAGGCATCAGTAGGACAACGTGTCACAAGCTCTCCTATGTGTCGTTCATGCTGGCAACTGTCGAGCTATAGACGCCTAGGTCGGCAAACTTTCTTGAGCCGGCTCCCCCAGATTCACTCAGACTCAGACCTAGCCATGAGTCTGCGTCTCGGTGAGTCCGGGTAAATATTTTGGTGAGTTTGAGTCTGAGTGAGTCCGTTTGAGAAAAAGTTGGCCGCCATCCCGCCCTGCGAACGTGAATGTCCAGCGAAGCTGTATCAAACACCACACATGCTG
Source organism: Rhipicephalus sanguineus (assembly GCF_013339695.2). NCBI lineage: Eukaryota > Metazoa > Arthropoda > Arachnida > Ixodida > Ixodidae > Rhipicephalus > Rhipicephalus sanguineus. Next base: position 152,619,577 of record NC_051184.2, on the reverse strand, counting down.
ATGGGGGGAGGGAGGGGGGTATGTTTCATTATTACATTAGAGTAATGGTAGTGATAATCGCTTTGTGGTCGCTGCGGTAGACCGTGACTGGTTCCGCAACCATTTTCAGCAAGACGAATTTGTTCCTTACCTCGAGCATTGTATTCACGCTATTCTTGTATCTGTAATTCCCGTGGTCTACCCGCGGAAGTCTTAGTGTGAACTGAATGAATTGTAGGACGGGTCTCCCTTTTATATAAGAAAGCGGGTAATACACGAGCGAAGGAGGGCAGTTTCACGTCATTCGAAGCATTCGTGTGAAGTGCAAAGCAGCTGCAACCTAGCCATTGCCGGGAACGCGTGGGAAGGTGTTCCCATTGCTGACAGGCACCTTATCATCCATGCGGTTTTGATGCTTGTTTTGTGGTTTTCTTTATTAAAAGAAATACTGAGCTCTATGCTGTATGCCCGATTGCAAAGAAAGATATGCCGTCTGCCTTCAATTGTTAAAGGGCCCCTAAACCACCCAGAGGTCGAAATTTAGTTGCGGCGTTGCAGTTGTCCACGAGTCTACAGCTAACGCGTTCGTCGGCCCGTCTGTCCACCTCTCCGAATAAGCGTCCCAGGTGAAAACGCAAGGAGCGCGCGCATCTGCTAGCAGAGGAGCGCGCGAGCGTCTGTTGCTGGTTTAGTGGCCTGGCGCCTTGCGTTGGCGCCACGAAATTTTCCGACCAACGGGATGCATACAGCTTCGTCGTAAAATTTTAGTCACTCTGAGTCCGAGTGAGCCCTATACTTATAAGAAGGAAGTGATAGCAGTTTTAGAGGCCACAGTGAAAATTTCGGTGACGATTTCGCCAGCATGGTTTATGGTCGGTAATCGTAGGTGAATTGTGTTACCTCGCATATCTTTCGGCTCATTCCTCGAACGCAGAAAGAAGCGCGCACATTTCAGAGGCGCAAACCCCTTCCCGACGTGAGAGCGATGCGAGATGACCCAGGGAGCGTTGAATGGCCCTTTGAAAGAGCGCCCATCGCAATAAATTCCCGCCGACGCTGCCACTGCAGTCCCGCGAGATCGCGACAGTTTTATTCCGCAGAGGGGACGGACGCAATGGGCGGCCCTAACGCGGACGCTGTTTGCGAGGAATGCCTCGCCAGTGTTGTAGTATGCGGCCGCGAGCTTCAACGGAAGTGCCCGCTATAACGTGCACCTGCAGCGGGCAATTGTTTCTCGTGCAAAACGACTTCGGCCCCAAATGGACGCCGAATAAATGACCGGCAGATGGCGATTGCGCACGCAACCGAGCGAAAGACTGAAATGAACGTTATTCGCGGCGCTGCACTGTGGAATTTAAGCTGCGCCTACAAATTTATCCTCCTTTCGTGCGTGTGCGCTCTTGCTCTCACTACTACGCGAGGAGGAGAGGAACGACGCAGTCGTCCTATTCGCAGCATAGGACAGCTTAGCTAAGGAAACAAAAGCAGCTCACCAATATACTGCTGCGATTGAAAAGCGCCACGGAAAAATTGGGGGCTTCAAAGACCGCCTACTTTTTCTTCTTTTTTGTCATTGGTGAAATAATCGAAATATGGAAGAGCGTCGCAACTGCATTGCCCTGGAACACGCTTGCGAGACAACGCCGGTAAACATGCATTTCCGCAGCAGCAATGCAAAGGAATGCGAAAGCGGGAAGGGGAAGTACGGGAATTTTACGACAAACGCTTTATTCCTTAGAAGAAACAAGTATTTTGAATCGTTCTTTTTGTTTAAATCCCAGAACGGGGAATCGAATACGTCCAGTTCACTCAGCACGTTCTTCCTCTGTTTACTGATGGCAGCGGTGGCCTTCAGGAACGCTCATCCAACGAAGAGATGAAAAACAGTCATCTGGCATTTTTGGTTTAAAGAGTACGTTTTTGTTTGGAATTTGTTCATGAACAGCTTCGTAGTTTGTTGCATACATAATGCGCCAGTATGCCTCGCTTTTAGTTTGCAAATAATAAAATATGGAACTTGCGTGTTCACCTGTATGCAGTCCAATGGTGCTCAGTCTCCTAGTTATAAATGCACTACAACGTAAATGTAACTACACTTCAAGATCGAATCATTGGTACACGCAACGCTGCCTTTAATAGGAAAGGTATTTTCGAGAAAATAAACGAATCTGCCGTACACAGACCAGTAAGAGAAGGCTGGAAGATTGGTAACGGAAAACCATAGACCACACGCAATGAAAATATTTCACAACAGCGAAAATTGGGAGGAGGAACGCTACATGGATTGAGAGCGCCATAGCCTATGGTGGCAGTCACTTGGATCCAAAGGGGACAACACCCATCCACCGTTGCTGGACCCGACCTGTCATAACAGTGCTCGAGCCTGTGGTCACGCCGCACACCAGTGCAGGTGCTCCATTTGACTTCTGAGGAGCTCCGAACCGCTCATCGCTTGCGCATCCGTACCAAGCGCACGCACGCGGACGCGCTTTGCTCCGAGAGCCAATCAGCGGATTTGAATTTCACCTCGCTGCATCGCCAGATTTGCCGACCAAACGAGCGCGTTTCGCAGACTACCTCTTCGCAGATCTGTCCAAGTGAGCGGATAAAGGGCATAAGCATACCTGCTCAAATTTTCCACGGCAAACGCCCGGCAGTCGCTCGTAAATCCAGGTGATGCGGACACTCGTGTATCCGCTACGCGACTCCGGTGCCTGGGAGGCGTGTGGCGGGCTGACCACTTGTTGCGGTTTGCCGGTGGTCCGATCTTTGAGAAAAGGTGTAGTGCGCGCCGCGGGGAGTCCGGCGACACATATTGCGGCTCAGTAGGACGCGCGCTAATGGCCAAGCATGTCGAGGGGCCCACCGCGGAGTTGCGAGTCGTGGTTGGGCCGCGGAAAACTCGATGGAAGCGCAGGGGGCGCATCGTTAGTCCGTCCCCGCGTGCGACTGCGTCGAGCACCGAAGGGTTGCCGGATGAGTCGCAAGACAGACTCACGCAGGGCCACTAATCACTCGCCTCGTTGCCGGCAGCCCGGCGCTGGCTCAACGGAGCGCCGTGAAAACGAGATGAGCACGGAATGGGCTCTGCGGTTAACGAGCACGCTCGTCGAGAGGCGCTCGACCAGGATTAAAAGACTCACCACCCAGACGCTGCACTCCGTTCCTTTTAAGCTCTTTGACTCATGAGCTTCCTTCCAGTTCCGTATTTGAGTATTTTAGCAAGTTACGGAAATACGGTACGCAAATACAGTACGGTATTACAGTACCATTCCTCCTTTCTCGCTCGTTGTGTTTTTGCCACTTGTAATTTCAGTTAAGGCATCCCCCAACATCACAAAAGCTTTTGCAAAAATTATAACTGTGGGGTTGTCACACCTCACTGTTGCCTGCCAGCCTACAAATTGTTAACGAGGAACCTGTCGTTCGGGGGACGCACTGTCACTGGAAGTGGGAGCGGCTTAAGCACAGCGAGCGAGAAAAGAGGAGCGAATAGCATACCGCATTTCAGTAACTTGCTAAAAGACTCTCTCTCAGATACGAGACGCGTATATGGGGGCTGCCACGATGTAGCCGCCGTGGCTGTCCGTCTCGCACAACACGAGATATAGGCGGATCGATACAGCGTGCAGTTCGTCACTGGTTCGCTGCTGTCGTCATTCCCGACACGCAGCAGAAATCCCCGCTAATTTCCCACGGCCGCACAGCGTGTCGTAATCTCAAATACGGGCCGGAAGACGAAGCCACGGTCTCCCGGTTGTCCGTGACGCTGCGCTCGCCGAGCGACCTTCCGCGGTGGCGCGATCATCGGCAATCCCGCGCACTGATCTCGCGTCAGACTTCGCAACGCTAGATCGCGGCGAAAACTGAAACTGCCCGTCCTTCTTGAAGCGGCACGAGTTTGTTGTTCGACCATAAGCTGAACGACGCGTTAATAGACAATTTGAGAATTGGGGCACCAGGGAGCTTGGGGACGCAAGAAATTTGCGAGCCGCCAGGGCGCATGCGCGGAACCCAAGCCACTCTTGGGCTCTTGCGACCGCGTTGACCCAAGTCCCAAAAATTGAGAACTAGCGTGGGTCCGCAAGGCGTCTTGGGTCGCCAGCGAGACGACGCAGACGCAGCGCGGGCCACGGAGGAAGTGACCACGGCGCAGTGTGGCCCGCGTCTCACATAATTTTAATTTCGCCACGTGTGGCGCCCCGTGCGTTTGATCCAACGCAGACTGCGTTTGACCCAATTCTCAACATCTGCTGATCCTCCGAGCGCAAGAGCAGCCCTACCCAACGCAGCTTGTGGGCCCAACGTCTTAGGTCCCCAATTCTCACACTCTCTAATTTCGCGAGTGCTCAATTCCATCGTCGATGGCGTCTTGCCGATCATTACCTTTCTTAAGGTTGTGTCATTCGCCACGGCGAGTAGCAACAACAGAAAACGCCTGGTATTTTATTTACTTACAGCGTCCAGGGCAGTCCTTGGCCGAGAAGTCTTCGCATCGCCTGGCAACCAGCATGGATCGTCGATCTGCGTCGAAAAGAAACAGCTACGTTGAGCCGACAATCCCACATAATGCCTGCAAAGGCTATATGTTATTGATGCTTTGCGGCTGATGTTTGACTGCATGAGCCATAACGGGACTGTAAAAATGCTGCGGCCAATTGAGCGCGAGCAAGTGAGCGGTTGCAGTCACACAGGGATGGACGTCCGAAATCGGCATAAAAGACTGTCCATTACCAAACGTACAAACTTAGCAGCAAAACACACAGCGACACTGCATGCATGCGGCAGTCAGGAACTCAACTGACGCAACCTATAGATGCCACGAACGGGCTCTTCTTGAGACGCTAAAAACTACCGGGGCACTATTTTCTTATGAGCAACATTGTGTATCTACAGCGTGCATAAACAAAATGTGAAACACCACGTCTCGATGCATGATGTGCGCATACGTCGCGTGCCCAATGTCTTGGACACGAGCTGTATCTGTCGTTCATGTCGTCCGTGAACATCAGGATGCACGCCTGTGAGCCCGAACGTTTCGAAAGACGAAGGCGGCGTCTTGACAGGCCAAGAACTTCCTCAAGTGCACGCGTTATAGCAGCTGCTTTCCTTATCATTTTTAATACAGCCCCTTCAAAGCACCTTTACAGTGCTACAATAGATAAAAACTAAATCGGATGCGGACCAACACGAATTAAGCTGAAAAAGAACTCCGCGCCTAAACCCATTTTCTGGAAGAAATGAGATCAGTAACTTGAAACAGCGAGACAAAAACAAGAGTACATTGCCTGAAATGTAGGGAAAAAAAATAAAAAGAACGCATCGCAATCCTCAGAGGAAGCAACAACAAGAGGCTCGCTTCGCACCGCAAGATGTACGGCTTGTCCAAGGATCAGCACCAACGGCAGACGCTGAAATTTTTGGAAGGAAAACTGCATTGCCCGGAAACAATGTATCAGAATGACAGAGAGGGCTGCTTGTCAAAGGCATTGATCGGCTGTTCGGATAACTTAAATAATAATAATAAAACGGCACGCAACTGCTCCGGCAGTCTACACGCACTGAAGCGTAAACAAGAAAAAAATTTAAATTGTCATTTATTTCGTCAGACCGCTTTCCCGTACCGTTTTCTGTCGCCTGTGCTTCAAGACGCGAAGTCAGCATGACTGGAACTCTCCCGACTGTTTGTACCTCCTATATAAGGCACGTGTATTACGTCATCCTCACGCTGACTGCTCAGCAAAAAAAAAGAGACACGACTTAGCAAGCGGAAATCCAAACAGGAGCTTCTGGGTGGGCCTCATTACTTTTCGGCATTTAGGTTCTAACGTGGCCCGTCGTCCCTGGAGAGGAAAACAAAATAATATTAAAAAAGAAGCGTCAGTCGACGAGATTTGAGAGCCCGCGCGGATTTACGGTAATGCCCGGAGGGTATACGACCGAGAAAGAAACCCTTTCGGCTGAAAAAGCAGACGAGAAGCAACGGGACAAAAGTCGGAGGGAACACTAAGTGACCCCATTTTCGGGAATCCTCGCGGGAAATCAGCCGAGAGGAGTCTCTCCTCGAGTGCGAGCCCTCCGCTGTGTAGCACCTTTTAAATCCTTCACGCCGGTACACGAGATTTTTCATTCCCTCTCGCTTGCTCTTTTCTAACTACAAACCGCAGCTGTCATTCCTTGTGGCATTCCCTCTCAGCGCGGTTCTCCCTCACACAGAGGTGCGGGCATGTACGTTTCATTTCCCTGTCAGAAGAACCTCGTTGATACGCTCCCACTTCGTACGATTTCCCGATGCCAACCTTCGCGATATCGTTAACAAGTGCACGGCCGCTGGATGAAAACGCGCACGCCAGCGGCCGTGACAAGCGAACTGCGCGATGTTTGGGGCAATTTTGGTTGTACGCTTTTCCGGACAGTTCCGTTTTTTTTTCTTTATTTGTTTGTTTCTTTCTAAGAACGTATGAACGAGGTTCTACAGTTGAGTCAGTGCGCGTCACGGGTAACATTGAGTGAATGCGCGCGCTAAGCATCCTTGACGCGCTTCTTAATTAATTCACTTAATGCGAGCAGCCAGGCCTTCGCATCATTCGTTCCGCGCGATAGCAGAAAAAAATGGAGGCGCTCGCACAGACGTACAAGATCGCTCGTCTTGCTGACTCGCACGATGAGATTTGCAGGCGGGAAACAAAACTGGCGTTCCATCGAGAAAGAGAGAGAGAGAAGGAAGAGGCGCCCATTACGACGACACCTCGTTTCTCATTATATCCTGGCGAAGCTGTAGAATTGGCGACTATCGAGCGGCTCGTTTAGCCGAGTAGTCGAGATTAATGGCCCTCGCGTGTTCCGCCACACAAGACCGCACCTAGAACGGGGAATTAACCGCGAGCCCGCTGTGAAATACGGCTCATCAATCGGCTTGCAGCCATTGCCAGTAGGGGAGGAGGGGTAGGCACTGATAAGTCTCTACGTTTATCGCACCGAATTTCTCGCATGGCCCACAACGGTTGAGTGCTCTGTGGGACCTTCTTGTCTCCCAGGGTGAGTTCTCAAGGTCTCAACATAGATATTTATATTCACCGCTGGATCTGTTTTGGGCTGTCCTTGTCTCCCAAGCACGGATTGCTGAAGAACGTCGTCTGAACAGCGACCAAACGGACATTCTCTCGCGATCTTTTGGCTGAATACCTATGTTTTATCGACGCCTATTAGGACGGCACAAAGCAAGATCACGAAGGACAAACGCCGAACTTCGAGCCAACCTCAGAAAAATACGCAAGCAGCATCCCCTGCGCAGATGCGGAAGGAAGACACATACAGCCGCTAGACGCCATCGAGCACAACCATTTTGCGAGCCCAGTACTGTCGCTGTAATTCATAATGTAGTTCAGCGCAAAAAACAGGCAACAGACGAGCGAGAGGACAAGGACACAGCGCATTCTTCCAACTAAATTTTATTGGATTGGGACTCATGTATATATACACACAGGGAAAGCAAGAAAAGAAAAAAACCAGGAAGTAAAAACCAAAAGGTGAAATAAAATAAAAGTGCCGATAAGCCACACACGTGTGCCAACACCGCCCCCCTTCCCATGTCTCCCGAAAAACAAAAGCTCTTTGTCAGAAAGATGCAAGGAAGGCATGCTTACGCATGCGTCCCCAGACCATTTGATTTCCTCAGCCTCGATGATTTCCCTCACCCTTTGGTCCCGACTGCGTGCAAGGACCGCAGTGTTTTCAAAGAGGGGCCTACACTCGCAATCCCGCACGTGGATGCCGAGGTGCCCCGATACTCACAAGTATCACAAGTCACGATGGCCAGAAAACGACCAGGCACGGTGTGAGGCACATGGCGCGCAGGAAATACAGGGGGCGCTTTGCGAGGCCATTCGCGAGGCAACGCGTCGATATCAGTGAATGCCGCTCGTTCATATTCCTTCCTTCGTTACTTCAAACAAAATGGATTTCGGCTGTGATCGCGATTCGGTCAACAAACTCGGCGATTTCGGTCACACAAATGAGACTTCCTATGCGTTCCAGCAGCTAAGAAAGTTGCCGCGACAAGTGCAAAAGATGAGCCACCTTTGGCGATTCCGTTTTCAGAGCCGCATTCTTCCTATCGTCGCGTGTGTGCACG